>NC_068428.1:9300801-9420801 GCF_023373465.1 Oncorhynchus keta
CCTTTATCCGCAGTCCAATTCAAATCACATCCCTACAGGCGCAGGTACCTGTGAGGACAGAACATTCTTCGACAGGATTCCTTGCAAGGCCTCAGCTGTAAAAATCATTGAGTCCCAAAAAATGTGGCACTGCACTTATAGCAACTTTCTCAGATTTCTTCTGTTTGTGCTGTGCATTTTATGACCATTGTGTGAATGGATCAGCTTGTCCAAAGCACCCTAACATGAACAGACCAGAGGCAGTGGTTGTGGTTCCTTTTCTTTTGTATCGTTTACTAAACGGGTCTTCTTTCACCCGACAAATAACTCCAGTACAGGGAACAGCCAATGCTGAAACACCAGCGTAAGAAAACTAATAAACCTAAACTAAGTCATTGACCTAAAGGCCATGGCCAGAAATGGAAAGCAAAACAACAAAGGCTACTCCTGTCTTAGACAATCATCTACCCATAAGAGTAACAGGAGGAACACTTCTCTCTGCCTAAAGCCTGCCTAGGTTAACAGAGAGACAAGGTGCCCAGTCACAGACGCTTTCTCAGAGGTAGGAAAAAAACGACGTCCTCACAGGTCCCCGTCTCTACTCCCAATCCTCCCCCAGCTCCTCTCCTGACACACCTGTATAGAGGAAGAGACAAAGCAATTAGTGGTCCCAGCTGTGTACTAATTGGTTTTACACTGAGTACCTTTCCCCGAGGAGGGTACGGTTGTGTCGTCATCCTCCGGCTGATAACTGAACTCCCACAATTGCAATAAATGATACATAGTCCACCCTTTTAACATGCATTATATCAGGATCCATTGGTTGCCGAGAAACATTCACTGGTGCAGGCTCTAATACCCTTGCATCTTCAACGCAGCTCAGTCCTTTGACACTTCTCAACGCCTTCGGATAGGAGACTTGCTGGCCAGCCATTACTCTTGGCACCTCTGTATCCTTCACCAACAGGGCAATCCGGGATTTCGGGTGCATGTTCGCCACCACAATTGCAACATACAGTGGCAAGAATTGGAATGACCTGGATTTCTGCATAAATTGGTCATAAAATTTTATCTCATCTTCATCTAAGTCACAATCATTGACAAACATACTGTGCTTCAACTAATAGCACACAAAGTATTGTGTTTTTCTTGTCTATATTGAAAACATCATTTAAACATTCCCAGTGTAGGTTGGAAAATGATGTGAACCCCTATGCTAATGACTTCTCCAAAAGCTAATTGGAGAGAGGAGTCAACTAACCTGGAGCCCAATCAATGAGATGAGATTGGAGATGTTGGTTAGAGCTGCCTTGCCCTATAAAAACCCTCACAAAATTTGAGTTTGCTATTCACAAGAAGCTTTGCCTGATGTGAACCATGCCTCGAACAAAAGAGAGCTCAGAAGTCCTAAGATTAAGAATTGTTGACTTGCATAAAGCTGGAAAGGTTAACAAAAGTATCTCTAAAAGCCTTGATGTTCATCAGTCCATGGTAAAACAAATTGTCTATACATTCAGAAAGTTAAGCCTTGTTGCTACTCTCCATAGGAGTGGCCGTCCTGCAAAGATGACTGCAAGAGCACAGTGCAGAATGCTCAATGAAGTCAAAAAGAATCCTAGAGTGTCAGCTAAAGACTTACAGAAATCTCTGGAACATGCTAACATCTCTGTTGACGAGTCTACGATACGTAAAACACTAAACAGAATGCTGTTCATGGGAAGACACCACGAAAGAAGCCACTGCTGTCCAAAATAACAAACATTGCTGCATGTTTGAAGTTTGCAAGTGCATCTGGATGTTCCACAGTGCTACTGGCAAAATATTCTGTGGCCAGATGAAACTACAGTTGAGTTGTTTTGAAGGAACACACAACACTATGTGTGAGAAAAAGGCACAGTACACCCACATGACAACCTCATTCAAACTGTAAAGTATGGTGGAGGGAGCATCATGGTTTGGGGCTGCTTTGCTTCCTTAGGTCCTGGATATCTTGCTATCATCAATGGAAAATGAATTCCAAAATGTATCAAGACATTTTTCAGGAGAATGATAAGCTATCTGTCCACAAATTGAAGCTCAACAGAAGTTGGGTGATGCAACAGGACAACGACCCAAAACACAGAAGTAAATCAACAACAGAATGGCTTAAACAGAAGAAAATATGCCTTCTAGAGTGGCCCAGTCAGAGTCCTGACCTCAACCCGATTGAGATGCTGTGGCATGACCTCAAGAGCGGTTCACACCAGACATCCCAAGAATATTGCTGAGCTAAACCAGTTTTGCAAAGAGGAATGGTCCAAAATCCCTCCTGACCATTGTGCAGGTCTGATCTGTAACTACAGAAAACATTTGGTTGAGGTTATTGCTGCCAAAAGAGGGTCAAAGAGTTAAATCCAAGGGTTAACATACTTTTCCCACCCTGCACTGTCAATGTTTACACGGTGTGTTCAATTAAGACATGAAAACATATTTTTTGTGTGTTATTAGTTTAAGCAGACTTTGTCTATTGTTGTGACCTAGATGAAGTTCAGACCAAATTTCATGACCAATTTACGCAGAAATCCAGGTATTTCCAAAGGGTTCACATACTTTCTCTTGCCACTGTACGTATAACCTCCACTGGCTTTTGATACTATTCCCATCTGCATATATTTGCCACATGACCAAATATTTAGCACTTATGACACACTGGGCGAAAAAGGTCCATATTAAGGGATATCTTTACATTAAACGCTTTTGATATTCTGGAGAATTCAAACCATTTCCAATCCAAATTTGTAGTTTTTTAGCTATGCACCATATTTGTGGAATTGCACCACCACACAAATTCTGAATGCAGAGGTGTCTTTTAGACATATATGATATTGGGATTATTCCACATACCACACACACTATGGCCGGATATGGAGTTATTCAATATCCAGAGATATGTGACATCAATTTGTTTTAAATCTCTTCATGTTGACAAATACTCACTGCATAAATCGCATATCTGTGTTTTCTCAGCACATTCACGATATGAAGGTTGTCTTGGCTGAGGTCCATATTCGGATCTTGATATGCTTTTGATATGCTGAATATAAGGACAATTTCTGATGCGTTTCTGAGTTTTCAGCACATGGTCAGTAATTTAACAAATATGAAATCCATATTTATCTTTCATGCACAAATCAATTTTGGATTCCCTCAGGATATCACACATGGTATGGCCGGATATTGACTCATTAGATATCGTGAGATGTTTATTTGAGTATTGAGGACATGCTCAATCATTTGAAATATACAGTATTAAATCCATATCATTCTTTCATACACTAGCTATAACTGTTATATTCCCTCTGCACAAAGGTGCTCTAAAAGCACTGTAACTGGTAGCCTAACAACATGAATCAATATATTTTCTGCTGTATGCGTTCCAACTGTCATTTTAGAATTTGGGCGCCACAAATAAGCTTGTAAACGTTGTGTGGTCGAACTGACAACTGGACAAACAAATAAGTGAGAAGATGTTCAGAAAATAACTCAAACAAGTTAATGCTAAAATGAGTAGCTAATTTGAGGTGTTTCAATTATTTTAGTAACTAGAATAAAGAATGTTAATAGATTTGGCCAGCAGCCATAGGGCTAGCTAGCTAGCTAGTTTTGTATTTGTATTTTTGCCAACGCAGCAGCTACTCTTCTTGTGGTCTAGCAAAATTAGGGCAGTTTATACAATTTTTAAAACATGACAATACATTCACAACACAGATTGTGCCTTCAGGCCCCTACTTCACCATTACCACATATCTACAGTACAAAATCTATGTACACTTATCACAACTTCCGCCGAAGATGGCTCCCTGCCTGTTCGGGCGGTGCTCGGCGGTTGTCGTCACCGTCCTACTAGCCGCCACGATCCCTTTTTCGTTTGTCTATTTGTTTTGTCTTATTAGTTTCACCTGTGTTTCTGTTGTTTGGTTTAATGAGCTTCCCTATTTTTAGTAGGTGGACCCGCCCTTGTTTTGTGCGGGATTGTCTTTATGTTACGTGTGTGCGTTTTAGGTGGAGGGAAATTTATTTTCTTCACTTGGCACCCTGTGTTTTTTGGGTTGTCACGTTGTATGTCCGCGCCCTGTATTGTTGGGCTTATCATTTTATGTGCCGAAGTAAAGAGCATTTTTCCCCAGTGGAACTCTCTGTGTCTAATTCCTTCACCCACCTAGTCCCGCGTGACAGAATCCCGCACCAACATGGAATCAGCAGGAGCAGCTGCACCTCCTCTCCCATTGAAGGAGGAAAGGGTCCTCCATCATACCAGTGTTCTCCACAGGATTGGTTCTGCAATGGATCTAATGATGGAGAGGATGGATTGATGGGAGAGGAGTGGCCTTCCCACCTCATCTCCAGCACCCCCTCCTCCAGTACCTCCTGTTCCTGCTACCACATCCAGCTCCGGGGCTCTTTGGCTGGCGCTCCCACGGGAGTATGATGGAATGGCGGCGGGGTGTCAGGGTTTCCTCCTACAACTGGAACTTTACCTGGCGACCGTTCGTCCTACTCACTCCGGAGAGGAGAGCGTGAGCGCCCTCATCTTCTGTCTGACTGGACGAGCCCTAGAGTGGGCAAACGCAGTGTGGAATGGTCCAGACTCGGCAAGGGATCCTTACCCCGAGTTGAACGGCTGCGTCAGGAGACGAGGAGCGCGCAGGACTTTGCCCTGGACTTTGCCCTGGAGTTCAGGACCTTCAGGACCTTGGCCGCAGGAGTGGGGTGGAACGACAGGGCCTTGATAGACCACTTCCGATGAAGCCTCAGGGAGGACGTCCGCAGGGAGCCAGCGTGTTGGGACACCACCCTCACACTGGATGAGCTCATCGACATGGCCATCCATCTTGAGAACCTGCTGGCTGCCCGCGGGCGTTCGGAACAGGTCCTGACGTTTCCACCTCCCAGCCCTCCTGCTCCTATCCCTATGGAGTTAGGGGGGCGGCTTTGAGGGGGACCGGAGGAGGAGTGTCCTCCTGCACCAGTTGTGGTTGGCGAGGACACACGGCCAACCGGTGCTGGAGGACCTCGTCTGGGAGTCGGGAGGGCAGGCGGAGCACTATTCGATCACCCAGAGCTTCCTGTCAGTCATATGTATGTGTTAACCTCTTTCCCTGGTTTTTCTCCCTCTCTACAGCATAAGGCACTAGTCGATTCAGGTGCAGCTGTGAATTTCATGGATTGAGGGCTCGCGTTAAGGCTAGGGATTCCCCTTTAGGGTCAGGAGTGGTCAGGGAGGCCACGGTGCCGCTGGACATGGTGACACAGGGGAGTCATAAGGAGCAGATTAGTCTGTTCCTTATCGATTCACCTGCGTTTCCAGTGGTGTTGGGAATTCCCTGGCTAGCTCAGTACAACTCTGTGATTTCCTGGTCGACAGGGGGATCTTAAGGGGTGGTCAGAGGAGTGTTCAGGCAGGTGTATAGGAGTTGCCATTGGTGCGACTACGGTGGAGAGTCCAGACCAGGTCTCCACCGTGTGCATTCCCTCTGAATATGCCGATTTGGCTATCGCCTTCAGTAAAAACAAGGCGACCCAATTACCACCCCATCGTCGAGGGGACTGCGCGATAGACCTCCTGGAGAACGCTGCAATTCCTAGGAGTCACGTGTATCCATTGTCCCAGGAGGAGACAGTAGCTATGGAGACATATGTTGCTGAATCGCTGGGACAGGGGTACATTCGTCCCTCTGCATCACCTGTCTCCTCAAGCTTCTTTTTTGTGAAGAAGAAGGAGGGAGGTCTGCGTCCGTGCATTGATTATCGAGGTCTAAATTCCATCATAGTGGGGTTTAGTTACCCACTACCTCTCATCGCTACGGTGGTGGAATCATTTCATGGGGCGCGCTTCTTCACAAAACTGGACCTGAGGAGTGCGTATAATCTGGTGCGTATCCAGGGAGGAGATGAGTGGAAAACCGCATTTAGTACTACATCTGGTCATTATGAGTACTGCATCATGCCATATGGGTTGAAAAATGCTCCAACAGTCTTCCAATCCTTTGTAGATGAGATTCTCCGAGACCTGCTCGGGCAGGGAGTGGTAGTGTACATCGATGACATCTTGATTTATTATGCCACACGCGCGGCGCATGTGTGTAAGGTACTTGGGCGACTGCTGGAGCATGACCTGTATTGCAAGGCGGAGAAATGCGTGTTCTTCAAGCAGGCCGTTTCCGTCCTGGGTAATCGTATTTCCACCTCTGGGGTGGTGGTGGTGGGTGACCGCGTTACAGCCGTGTGTATTTGGCCGACTCCGACCAATGAAAGAGTGAAAGAGGTGCAGCGGTTTTTAGGGTTTGCCAATTACTACCGGAGGTTTATCTGAGGTTTTGGTCAGGTGGCTGCTCCCATTACCTCACTGCTGAAGGGAGGACCTGTGCGCTTGCGTTGGTCAGCAGAGGCGGGCAGAGCTTTCAGTCGTCTGAAGGAGCTGTTCACCAATGCGCCCGTGTTGGCACATCCGGACCCCTCTTTAGCGTTCATAGTGGAGGTGGACGGGTCCGAGGCGGGGGTCGGGCCATGTTGTCCCAGCGCTCAGGCGTGCCACCCAAGCTCTGCCCTTGTGCCTTCTTTTCGAGGAAGCTTGGTCCGGCGGAGCCAAACTATGACGTGGGGGACCGGGAGTTGTTAGCTGTTGTCAAGGCTCTGAAGGTGTGTAGACATTGGCTTGAGGGGGCGAAACACCCTTTTGTCATCTGGACTGACCATCGTAATCTCGAGTATATCCGGGCAGCGAGGAGACTAACTACGCGTCAAGCTAGATGGGCCAACACTGCATATGTTATTGTGTGTGTGTATATGCATTCGTCTGTGTCTATGTTTGTGTTGCTTCACAGTCCCTGCTGTTCCATAAGGTGTTTTTTTAATCTGATTTTTAAATCAAATTTTACTGCCTGCATCAGTTACTTGATGTAGAAAAAAATTCCATGTAGTCATGGCATTATGTGGTACTGAGCACCTCCCATAGTCTGTTCTGGACTTGGGGACTGTGAAGAGACTTCTTGTGGCATGTCTTGTGGGGTATGTATGGATGTCCGAGCTGTGTGCCAGTAGTTCAAACAGACAGCTCGGTGTATTCAACATATACCTCTCACAAATACAGGTAGTGATGAAGTAAATCTCTCCTCCACTTTGAACCAGGAGAGATTGACATGCATATTAATAATATTAACTCTATGTGTACATCCAAGGGCCAGCTGTGCTGTCCTGTTCTGAGCCAATTGTGCTGCCCTGTTCTGAGCCTATTTTCAGAAATGTATCATATCTGTAGTCATTACCTGATCATTTACAGTATGTCTTTATTTTTTAACAAAAAAAATCAAATTTCAATAGATATCCTTACATGATATTTAATATTCATCCTCATATGTCTGACTGAAAATTAGTAGGCTACAAGGCACCGAAAGGCAAACATCGTCAACTGTAATACAAGTTGCTATTTACAAAGCACATCAATGCTATTTATTTATTTAAAAATACAGCATAGCAAATCCAGAGCTCCAACCACCATATATTTTTTCTGTAACAATACAAACGTAAGGCCAGTCATTGCTAAAAGTGTATTTTATTTATTATAACAGAAAATAAAAGTTGCACATCCTCAATACCCCTGCCTGCCCTGGTTGTTATGTAAGATGGATGCGATGGGTGCAGATTGGGTCGTCAGCGGCGGCCCCCTGGAAAAGGATGCGACCCACAATTCAGGGCGTTCCTGCATGTGGGAATTCCTGCATCTGCAGGAACCCCTATTATTAAATCTATTGTTTTTTGGGGGTTTGTACAGTTAATGCACAATAATGTTGGATGCCAGCCGCCGATAAACCCCACAGAAGAAGGGGCAGGGGCGACAACGGTAACTAGCTAGCCGTACACTGGTAGGCAGTGTCCTTCGCCCCCGCCTATCGGCCACGGTTTTCCTACAGTTCTGTTAATGACGCAAGCTAGCAAGCTAGCTAGCACACAGTTTCATTAACCAACAAGCCAGCTAGTACACGGTGTCTCCCTACCCTTCTGCCTGCTGTGCAAGTAGGAGGCGGGGGTGACCGGTAGATGGTGTCTTTCGCCCCCGCCTGTGTGGCACTTTTTTCCTGCCGTTCTATTAATGACGGCAAGGGCAGGTGTTCCTCAGGCTTGAGCGAAGGACACTGTCTACAGATACAACTTTTATTTCCCTTTTGATCCACATTCAAAAGTGTCACACAAGCATGAAAATATTGTGCTCAATGGGGGGCTGTTCATGCTGGAACCAATGGTGTGCTTGAGGGAAGGTGTTCATCAGGAACCAATGGGATGCTCAAGGGGGTTGTTCATGAAGGAACTAATGGGATGCTTCTCTTGTTTCCTATCATTTTAGCCAATGTAGGCGACTCATTCTCACTGCTCTCATTCTCATTGCTCTCATCTTCACCCGACATGCCGTTGGTTTCAAACAGAATATCCAGCCATAGCTTCCCCACTCTCCAATCCTTTGCTCATCCACTCGACCAGCGACCTTTGTTGTCCTCTTCAAAGGCTCGGATACAGATATGCCATTTTTTTCCTCTTCTTCTTCTTCTTTTAAGTTTATTGGCAGACTACAACCCATGAGGTGTATTTTCACAACCTACTGTATGGGGTAGTTCGAGGGACTAAAATATGAATTAAGAAGGGACGTTGACAGGGAACGTTCCATTGTCAGGACTGACTTTGGGAAACCCTGCATTAGACCAGAGACTGAATATTAACACACACATCACTATTAGCTGCCATACTGGCAAGGGCCATCTGCATTATTTATCTTTTAAGCCCCCAGTGCTTGTTCATATGTGTACCGGTATGTACTGCATTTGGACCGTATTTGTCCTGATACAGTACATGGTGTTCTATCAGAAGTCCCAATCTGAGCCCCATTGCTGGTTGTACATTTCTTCACAGATTTCCTACAATGTAAAGAATTTAGTTTAAGGTTTTATTGCACATGGTGGTAATTGACAATGCATGGTCATGAAAGTCACAAATTCTGCAATTTTCTCAGGAGCACCGGGATGGTACTATAGGCTGTGTATCCAGAGACAGAGTATGCGCAAAGACAGTACAGTATGAAGATCCCCGGTCATTGGAGGAAATGTCATGGCGACGTTTGGCTATCTAAACGCGCAGAAACACGTATTCGAGGCTAACGGTCGTCTTGCGCCGAACTGCGCATGTGCAAGCCGTCAAATCAAACTCAATGCTTCAAAATAAGAACAAAATTGACGAAAATGAGTACGTGTCAGGTTGTACATTTCACGAGGTTTGAGTAATAACTCGTTAAATTACGTAAGACATTGACTCGAACATAGTTTTCTAGAAATCTAAAGGCACAACCTTAGAACTAAGGAATAATTGTTCACTTCTCAAACCCCAACCTGATCTGCATTGTAGTCGTTCCCGGAAATCTCGCGATGTTGCGACTCTGCGTATAGAAACTCTGTGGTATGCTTAGGTTGCCATGTCTCCTGTTTGCACTGAAATAGCAACTGCAGTAACGTTTGTGATTTTTATATTTATTGTAAAAGCATACCGTTTCGTTCTCTCCAATGGTCAATTAATAAAAATGTGAATAATAAAAAATATCTGAAAATGTCATGCGCAATACGTCCGGTATTTGTAGTAAAGGGATAAATACACATTCAATTATTTACAACTCATGCACACCTATCGAGGAATTGGTTTCACCCACCCTTGGACGCTTTCTCAGGAACTGAGAGCACGCCATTGGACAAAATATTGACATAATTATGTGTATTTCTAGCTACATGAAATATTAGGATTTCCTATTACCTTTAAATATTGAAAGTTAGCATTTACCCCAACATCATAGAACCACGCGAGACTGTGCATAGGTTACTGGTTTATCATCACCATTTGTTTCGGCTGATCCAAGCACTAACGTTAGCCACAACTGCCTGGATAAAATAAGGTAGCTACCTTACCCTTCTATCCTTTTCCCCTAAAATAACAGGGTTGTATCAGACTATTGTTCTTTCCAGCATGAGACGTCTGCAAATATGATATTGATATTCATGCATGTTTGGCTATGTACCATCCCACTTTAGCTTACTGGAAGTGTTGCCTGCTTTTGTGGGGTCTGGCTACTCTGCATGATAATAACGGGGGCCGTAGCTAGCATGCTATCTGGCTAGCTAGCTAGCTGGCTAATTAACTAACTACCTGGCTAGGTCAATGTATATACACATCTTTGGTCGCTGTACACTTTCGCATCATTTGGACACAATGGTGGCATCTATGTTTTAACCACACAATTACATAGTTGTTTGGGACTCACTGACAGTTTCAATTTAATATTTGAAGCTAGCTATAACGTTAGATGGATGAGAATAATTCTGCAATCAGCAGAGATGGCCAGCTCCCATTGACATAAAGCTAATTTATCTGTATAGTTTCTCTGCCGATCATGGGACACCTGCACAACAGATTATGTATTTGTAGACTGTATTTGCTCATCCTCAATCACTATTCTGGTGACCCTTTACTAATATACAGGAACCTCCGATTTATCAAACTCCTTTCCTAGAACAATTTAAGACTTTCTTAGGATGTTGGCAGGCAAATGAGTAGTCTATGGCCAAGGGATGATTTGAGATGCCCAGAGGTGTCATTTCAGTTTACGCTATGGTATGCGGAGGGGGTTACCTAGCTACAGCCATCTTTATCTCTGAACTGTTTAGATAAAAAGTTACGCTGTTCCCAGCATATGCGTCGATGCTCTCTCCATAAAGCCAGCTAGCCAGCCTTACAAACAGCCTTCCCTCCTGTTCCCAGGCGTACGCATGGTCCTAAAGTCAGCGGGGTTGTACCGCTAAACTGCATTTAATCAGGATTGGAATGATTTTAGTATTCTATTGCAAATAGTTGGTGTTGGCGACCCTTCCATACCCAATTGACTCTCCTGGAGATGCCATCTGGCAACAATGTTATTTACTTTACAAGTCAGTTAAGAACAAATTCTTATTTTCAACAACAGATTTTTACTTTGTCAGCTCAAGGATTCGATCTTGCAACCTTCCGGTTACTAGTCCAACACACTAACCACTAGGCTACCTTCCGCCCCAATAAATGGATGCATTGCATGAATGATTGTCTATAATAAATATATTATTGCTCACTGAATAATATCAATATTTGAGTAAGTCATATTTTATATCTAAGATTGACGTAATATCTCAGCCTACTGGATGTAGGCTATACCTTGTTACTCTTCTGTGCCACTGTGAGTATTGTAGTTTATTTGTTGTCTAGGCTACATTATATTGCTACAATGCAATCACTCGCTACCCATCCAGAAATGACAATCCCCAGGGCAAGTTGATTATGCAGCTAATCAGTAAGGTTTCAAGGTATGTCACATCCATAAATTCAGCCGGGTCAGAAGAAACCGTAAACATCAAGTTTTCATGGGAAAATGACATGCGCCTCACATTTTACATTCCCCGGTGAAACATATAGCAGATGCCTAGAGTGTCTGTTTTCTTCGAGATTAAGTTCTTGCCACAAAGTCGACAGACGCCACATATCAATTTTGTTGGTGTCAACTTTGACGGAGATTCTATTATTGCTAGGTAAAGCTAGCATATATCTGGCTAACAGCTAGCTACGGCACGTGCTAGCTTGCACTCTGAAGTTGTTTCCAATCCGTATTATTAACAAGACAACGCTCCATCTTAACTCCTCTACATTTACTGGATTGTCTGAACAGTCCAGAAGAAATCCTCCCCTGAGAGTTTTTTTCTTTCTTGTCATGATCAGAATGTGGGGAATCCAGTTCAAGCGTTTCCTTTACATCTGGTACGTTAGGTTTATAAACTATATGTATAGGCCTGCTGCTTCATTTGTCTTATAGGGTAATCTATATAATAGCGTAACCTAGGCCTATTAGCCTATATGGTGCCTTTGGAAAGTATTCAGACCCCTTGACTTTTTCCAAATTTTGTTACGTTACAGCCTATTTCTAAAATGAATTAAATAAAAAACAATACTCCAATCTATGCACAATACCCCATAATGACAAAGCGAAAACAGGTTTTTATAATTTGCAAAGGTTTGCAAAATTTATAATTTGCAACATTTGCAAAGGTTTTTATAATTTGCAATTACTAACAGAGTATTTGCAAAAAATACAGCGTGCATCCTGTTTCCATTGGTCATCCTTAAAATGTTTCTACGACATGATTGGAGTCCACCTGTGGTAAATTCAACTGATTGGACATGATTTGTAAAGGCACACACCTGTCTATATTAGAGGTTGACCGATTATGATTTTTCAACGCCGATACCGATTATTGGAGAACCAAAAAAGCCGATACCGATTAATCGGCCAATTTTTTTAAATTTTTATTTTATTTGTAATAATGACAATTACAACAATACTGAATGAACACTTATTTTAACTTAATATAATACATCGATAAAATCAATTTAGCCTCAAGTAAATAATGTAACATGTTCAATTTGGTTTAAATAATGCAAAAACAAAGTGTTGGAGAAGAAAGTAAAAGTGCAATATGTGCCATGTAAGAAAGCTAACATTTAAGTTCCTTGCTTAGAACATGAGAACATATGAAAGCTGGTGGTTCCTTTAAACATGAGTCTTCAACATTCCCAGGTAAGAAGTTTTAGGTTGTAGTTATTACAGGAATTATAGGACTATTTCTCTCTATACCATTTGTATTTCATATACCTTTGACTATTGGATGTTCTTATAGGCACTTTGTATTACCAGTGTAACAGTATAGCTTCCGTCCCTCTCCTCACCCCTACCTGGGCTCGAACCAGGAACACATCGACAACAGCCACCCTCGAAGCAACGTTACCCATGCAGAGCAAGGGGAACAACTACTCCAAGCCTCAGAGCGAGTGACGTTTGAAACGCTATTAGCGCTCACCCGCTAACTAGCTAGCCATTTCACATCAGTTACACATGCCTAATCTCAGGAGCTGATAGGCTTGCAGTCATAAACAGCACAACGCTTGAAGCATTGCGAAGAGCTGCTGGCAAAACGCACGAAAGTACTGTTTGAATGAATGCTTACGAGCTTGCTGGTGCCTACCATCGCTCAGTCAGACTGCTCTATCAAATCATAGACTTAATTATAACATAATAACAGACAGAAATACGAGCCTTAGGTCATTAATATGGTCGAATCCGGAAACTTATCATTTCGAAAACAAAACGTTTATTCTTTCAGTGAAATAAGGAACCGTTACGTATTCTATCTAACTGATGGCATCCCTAAGACTAAATATTGTTTTACATTGCACAACCTTCAATGTTATGTCAGAATTATGTAAAATTCTGAAAAATTAGTTCGCAATGAGCCATGTGGCCCAAACTGTTGCATATACCCTGACTCTGCGTGCAATGAACGCAAGAGAAGTGACACAATTTCACCTGGTTAATATTGCCTGCTAACTTTGATTTCTTTTAGCTAAATATGCAGGTTTAAAAATATATACTTCTGTGTATTGATTTTAAGAAAGGCATTGATGTTTATGGTTAGGTACACGTTGGAGCAACGACAGTCCTTTTTCGCGAATGCGCAACGCATCGATTATATGCAACACAGGACACGCTAGATAAACTAGTAAAATTTACAACCATGTGTAGTTATAACTAGTGATAATGATTAATTGATAGTTTTTTTTAATGCTAGCTAGCAACTTACCTTGGCTTCTTACTGCATTCGCGTAACAGGCAGGCTCCTCGTGAGGCAGATGGTTAGAGCGTTGGACTAGTTAACCGTAAGGTTGTAAGATTGAATTCCTGAGCTGTCTGGGACAGGTAGCACGTCCGGTGATCAGGTCAGGATTCAATAGCCGCAGGCAGAACAGTTGAAACTGGAACAGCAAGGAGGTGGACTGGGCCAGGTGGACTGGGAACAGCAAGGAGTCATCATGCCAGGTAGTCCTGAGGCATGGTCTTAGGGCTCAGGTCCTCCGAGAGAGAGAGAGAAAGAAAGAGAGAATTAGAGAGAGCATACTTAAATTCACACAGGACACCGGATAAGACAGGAGAAGTACTCCAGATATAACAAACTGACCCTAGCCCCCCGACACAAACTACTGCAGCATAAATACTGGAAGCTGAGACATAATGAGACACTGTGGCCCCATCCGATGATACCCCCGGACAGGGCCAAACAGGAAGGATATAACCCCACCCACTTTGCCGAAGCACAGCCCCCACACCACTAGAGGGATATCTTGAACCACCAATTTACCATCCTGAGACAAGGCCGAGTATAGCCCACAAAGATCTCCGCCACGGCACAACCCAAGGGGGGGCGCCAACCCGCGCCAACCTTTCTAAAGTCGAGGAGACAAAAAATTGGACTTTGATTGGGTCGTAATCTTATACATTATGTGACTTTGTCACTACCAATTGATCTACTCACTTTCTGTAAAAGAGTATATACAGGATAAATAAATTCAGGGTTCATATAAATTCATAATAATACATATTTGGTAGCAGAATAACATTTGGTAAATCGGTTCCAGAGATTAATTTCCTTATTTATTCTAATAATTATTATAATCATTAAATAGCCTACCTAAACCATTTCATGAGTCTCAAAACAACATTTTCTTAGGTCCCTCAAATTAAACAAAATCAATCTGGTAGTATAGGCGATCTCAATAAACAATAAGAGGGCGTGACATTTTTCAAATGTGAAATAGGGGTGGGTCCCTGGGGAAAAAAGTTTGAGAACCCCTGGGCTAGATATTTATTCTTTGAATTTTATACAGTACACAGAATATGAAGTGCTGTGTCTTGTTATGACATGTGCATGTACAGAATGTTACGATACTGCAGCTCAGGAGGTTAAGTTTAGAATCCAGCTGACCATCGGTTATCTCTATACCCATGACTTTACACCAGCTGCTTATCTTAGCACATTAAGAAGCCAGAGTCATATCGACAGTTTAATTTTAGACTCAGCGGCAACTTAAAACCGCTTGCTCCCTCCCATTGCACGAGCAGAGATCTCGAGACGTGCGTTTGCACCGATTTCACTGAAAAGACGATGTGGGGATGACTAGTCTTAGATGAGGCTAATTGTAGAAGACATAATGAATACCCCTAGGTCCATTTTCTCTTGGAAGAGAGATACAGGAAGTAGGCCTATAGTAGGCAGCCTATATGTGACCCACCGGCTTTCGGTCTTATGTAGCAAAATTTGAAATTGTGTTTTTTACATTGGGTTAAAGTAGAGACAAGAACATGGTATATCATACACTACAGTTGAGGAACAATGGGAAAGTTATTCTGCTTTGAATGTTGATGAACTTGTAACCCCACTTTTGAGAAAATGATCACGTTAGGCCATGTACTAAACAACCAAAGATTTCAAGACTAAAGGCTGGTTTATACTATGTCAATCGCCAGCTGTCGCAGTGACATCATGAACCTTCTACCGTCGTCTGACATCCAACTTGTCATTGTCGTTATGAAAGAGTATAAACACAAAAACTACAGGCTATTTTGGACCACCAGGCTGCTGATATCATGCACATTATCAGCCTGGTGGTCCAAAATAGCATAACTGGTGTATTTTAACACCAATAAATCCACCTGTTTAAACATTTATTTAGTATATGTCAATCTAGCAAACCAGGCAACTGAAAGCAACTTTCAATGTTTTGGTTAGGTTCTAGCTTGTTAGATAGCTAGCTAACGTTAATGACCATATCATATAGCTGACAACATCTTCACTTTAGCTCATTTGTATGAATTATTACAGGAAAATAAACAAACAAAAAAGATCATTATTTACAAATTAATGGCGAGCCAATTACAGAAAATAGCTTACAGTTGGACGTGTGTCGAAATAAAAGCAGGGCATTCTACCAGAGAATTTTAGAACTTGGGACACTGTCTTGTTGGCCTACCGTTATATCCTAATCTGACTTTGGTGCAGGTCATGTTTTTCTTCACATACTATATCAGATAAAGTCAAAGTTTATTTGTCACATGCACAGGATACAGAAGGTGTAAACAGTACATTGCAATGGTTAGCTAGCTAGCTAAACAATTAACTATAATCCCAACTCATGTTACTACCATGCATGAATTTGGAGGTAGCTAACCAACCAGGTTAAATGTTGGCTACCTAGCTAACGTTAGGCTATAACTAGCAATGCAAATTGCTATGCGACACGAATACTATTACCACAAAGATAATACACAGTGTGAACAGACAACACAGAGTAAGCTATCTAGCTAACAGTACACTTTAGCTTGCAATGAAAACGACTGACAAAATAATAAATGCAACGTAAACTCGTACATTGCCTTGGTACGCACAATTGCCCTTATTTTAAAAACATAATACTTCCAGATCAACTGTAATGTCAATACAATTGTAAAGCACAATTTCTCCCCTTTCCAACAGAATCAATTACATGTCCTAAATGTTGCCCGTTTCTGCATAATTCAAGCAGACAATGAGCCCCGTCAGGTCTTTTTAAAAATGGCGGTTGGGGAAGCGAAACTAATGTGTGATAGTGAGAAGGAGAGATGTTGTGTTGGAAAATTGCTTTTTTTCACTCGGATCTGTCCAACCTATCACCTTATCGCCTCTAAAATGTAAATAAAACACTATAAAGAGTTTATATAATATGTCATTACATACCTATTTAAAGGTTTGTGTTGAATTTGAATCGGGTCTTTAGTGCGGTGCTAAAGTGATCTTAGAAGTAAACAGTGGCTTTGAGAATGATGATCGCATGCAATGATGATGAAAAAAAATGACTAGGTATCCCCCCCTTACCCCCGTAACTGTCCATTTCTTGTTTTTAAAGGATGATACAAGTCCTACACCTGGTGGAGAGAGATTATAAGACAGAAATAGTTGCTTTATGTGTGCTGTACGTTATGACATGACAAGTTCAAGATGTAACGGAGGGTCAGTTTTTTCAACTTTTCTCCAATACTCTCAAGCCATTACCATGTCGATTAATGCTTGAATAGAAACCTAGTTCACCCTCCTTATTTTGATGTCAACACAGTTGCTACAGTCCCATTAGTTTTCTTTGTAGCCTCGTTCGAATGTTGCGGTTGCATGAAAACTTGAAAACGGCCCTAATTAATCGGCCATTCTGATTAATCGGTCGACCTCTACTACAGAGCTGCAAAAACAAATAATAAATAATAAATAAATAATTATATTAAAACAAATATTTAGGCCATCCACTATCACATTTGGTTACTCTAGTCTAGATGTTAGACCAGAGATAGGAATTCCATTGGGCAATGAATGGAGAAATGTATAATGCCCCAACCAGCACACTGTCGACCAATCGATGTCACGTTGTCATGCTGCGTTATGCGGTTGCTGAGCTATGTTGTCATGCTAATGTTGGGTTTCTGAGCTAGCGCCCAATTAATTCCCATTCACTCCTTGAAGGAGAGCTCTCCTTGTCCCAGAATCGCCTAGAATGCACCATTGACGAAGCATGGGCAATGTGCATATTGGGCATTCATTCGATTCCATAGAAGTTCCCCATCTACACAAAACTATCTCAAATCAAATCAAATATCTGGTTAGATGTAGTTTTTCTAGCTAATGGTAACTAGTGTTAGTGCAATAACGCTATTGATTAATTGTGCTACCTTCAAACTGCATGCAGACATACAAATGTTATCCACAAGTCCATCTGACTGTGAGGAAGTAGATAAAGTGCTTCATTGCCAAAATCCCAAACTGTCCCTGAATAGCTAGCATATCAATGTAACCTGTTGGTGGTTAATTGACTCTAACGTTAGCTAACTTGGCCTGTTCACCTGTCAGTCGGTACCGGGTTGCTATAATCAACATTCGCTAGAACAGTTTGAACTATTTTGATTAACTTGCATGTCTGATATATTGGGGAAATGTGACATGTTGAGCAGTACATGATATCTCCCTCTGCGTCGACAGGTCGAGTACATGGAAACTCCTCTTTCCAGCGTTAATGTCGAGCCCTGCAATGATTCTATAAACTATACTTGTTTTGTCACATAAACTGAAATTAAGCAAACTACTACAATTTTAGCAACCAGGAAATGGCGGAGCGATTTCTGCATAGTGCATCTTTAAATCGGCTTTAAAATCTATGGCAAGACTTGAAAATGGCTGTCTAGCAATGACCAACAACCAACTTGACAGTGCTTGATGAATTTTAAAAGAATAATGTGCAAATAGTGTACAATCCAGGTGTGCAAAGGTTGACAAAAAGTATTCCGACATCTTTTTCCACATTTTGTTACGTTTTTTTGTTATTTTGTTTGTTATTATAAAATTGAT
Source organism: Oncorhynchus keta (assembly GCF_023373465.1). Taxonomy (NCBI): domain Eukaryota; kingdom Metazoa; phylum Chordata; class Actinopteri; order Salmoniformes; family Salmonidae; genus Oncorhynchus; species Oncorhynchus keta. The sequence goes on from NC_068428.1 coordinate 9,319,131, forward strand.
TAAATCATTTTTCCCCCTCATCAATATACACACAATACCCCATGATGACAAATCTTTTTTTCCCCCCAAAATGTATTACAAATAAAATGAAATCACATTAACATAAGTATTCAGACCTTTTACTCTGTTGAAGCACTTTTGGCTGCGATTAGAACCTCGAGTCTCATTGGAAATGACGCTACAAGCTTGGCAGACCTGTATTTGGGAAGTTTCTCCCATCCTCTCAAGCTCTGTCAGGTTGGATGGGGAGCGTTGCTGCACAGGTATTTTCAGGTCTCCCCAGAGATGTTCGATCAGGTTCAAATCTGGGCTCTGGCTGGGCCACTCAAGAACGTTCAGAGACTTGTCCCGAAGCCACTTCTGCGTTTTCTTGGCTATGTGCTTAGGGGCTTTGTCCTGTTGGAAGGTGAACCTTCACCCCAGTCTGAGGTGCTGAGCGCTCTGGAGCAAGTTTTCATCAAGGATCTCTCTGTACTTTGCTCCGTTCATCTTTCCCCCGATACTGACTAGTCTTCCAGTCCCTGCAGTTAAAAAACATCTCCAAAGCATGATGCTGCCACCACCATGCTTCACCATAGGGAGGGTGCCAGGTTTTCTCCAGATGTGACGCTTGGCTTTCAGGCCAAAGAGTTCAATATTGGTTTCCTCAGACCAGAGAATCTTGTTTCTCATGGTCTGAGTCCTTTGGGTACATTTTGGCAAATTCCAAGCTGGCTGTCATGTGCCTTCTACTGAGGAGTGGCTTCCATCTGGCCAATACCATACAGGCCGGATTGGTGGAGTGCTGCAGAGATGGTTGTCCATCTGGAAGGTTCTTCAAACTCCACAGAGGAACTCTGGAGCTCAGTCAGTGACCACCGGGTTCTTGGTCACCTCCCTAACCAAGGCCCTTCTCCCCCGATTGCTCAGTTTGGCCTGGGGGGCCAGCTCTAGGAAGAGTCTTGGTGGCTCCAAACTTCTTCCATTTTAGAATGATGGAGGCAACTGTGTTCTTGGGGACCTTCAATTCTGCAGACATTTTTTCATACCCTTCCCCATTGTGCTTAGACACAATCCTGTCTCGGAGCTCTACTGACAATTCCTTCGACCTCATGGCTTGGTTTTTGCTCTGACATGCACTGTCAACTGTGAGACCTTATATAGGCAGGTGTGTGCCTTCCCAAATCATGTCCAAATAATATAATTTACCACAGGTGAACTCCAATCAAGTTGTAAAAACATCTCAAGGATGATTAATGCAAACAGGATGCACTTGAGTTCAGTTTCGAGTCTCATAGCAAATGGTCTGAATACTTAGTTAAGTAAGGAATTTATGTTTTTTTATTTGTATTTTTTGTGCAAAAATGTCTACAAACATGTTTTTCCTTTGTCATGAGAAGGCATTGTGTGTAGATTGATTAGGATTGTATTTAATTTAATCCAGACATTTTTCATAAACAAAAACAACAACCATTTGGTTATGGAGTTAGGCTCGACAGTTGAACTGAACTCATGAAGCATTTAGGGATTTTCTTCAAGAATCAATGGGTAGGCTAGGCCAATATGATCAAGAACAGCTGTCAATATCAGAGGTGGGACCAAGTCACTATTATTCGAGTCACAAGCAAGTCTCAAGTCACAAGGTCCAAGTCTCAAGTTGAGTAGAACGTCTCGAGTCAAGTCCAAGTTGTGTGTTCTAAGAGCATGTCTCAAGTCAAGTATATAAAAAAAATCTATATAGGCAATGTCTTGTTCAAATCTAGAAAGCTTTGTCTATTTATTGAGGCTACCAAAAAAACGTTTTCATTATTTTGTCTACAACACATTTTGATTATGTAATTTATTTTAACAACAAATTCCAAATGCAAAATCTTCATAAGAAAATGATCACTTTCATGCCAAAAAACAGTAGGCCTATGCTAGTAATTGTTGCTTGATGCCCCATTGCTGTTGAACTTGCAAAGTAAACGGTTAATATTCTTGATCACCTAAATGTTTTGGAGCTGCATATTCATTTATGGCATCTCCCCTACAATTTTACATTTGCGCTGCACCCGATCCGATAGCTGTACATCAAATCAGCAATCTGTTCTCTAGCACAGTGGTTTTATATATATTTTTGACCTGCGGCCCCCAAAAAGGAGCTTGCGATGCCAGCGCACGCACATGCACATGCACACAGGGTGAACATGCACCTACCATCGCTGCGCAAATATGGCCTGTCATTACAGCCATAAATGGTGATGCATTTTCAAAATTCAAGATACAGAAATAAGCTGTTTTACATCAGCATTTTGAGCTGAAAGTCATTCATGTTGGCAGTCAATATCAACTACGGATATCATGTCCCATTGACACCTTCTCTAGAGCAATCTTACGGCCTGCTGGTCAGATGGAAAGCATGATCTGTCTGTAGACCTTTTCTTCCTCACAAATATAATGATTAATTCACCAGAATATGTTACATCTTTATCCCACAAGTACTTAAGTTAGTGCGATGTCTTTAGACATATACATCTATCTTTAGACATATAGCCAAAATAATACAATATTTTCCAGATTCAGTTTCACACTCGCAATACCACAAAACCTTCTCACTGTGTTAGCTCAAGACTCGAGTCCACACCTCTAGTAAATATCACAGAGTGGGCCTTTAAGTGGTGTTTTCAGACCCCTCTATTGATTCCACGTTCTGCTTTGAAAACAAGTTTTCATGTGTAGGCAGACATGCATAAATCCTTTGGGGAGATCCTTTGAGCTTTGAAGGGTCTTTGTAAAGACAGCGTTGTGACACTATTGTATGGCTCAGATTTGATTGATTTTTATTATATTTTATTGTGTCTTTTTAGTTCCTTCTCGTGCAGGGAGACCGAGAAATGTTTTGAATTCATAGGCTAATTTCTTGTTTTGAAATGAAGACATGACCTCTCTGTTTTATGTATTCTACAATGTGTGATCGAAAACGGTCAGCCTTCCTGTCTTGAATAAGATATGTGAGCCATTATTTTCATAAAATGAACATGACCAGCAGAGAACAGTGTTACAAAGTCTCAGCATATCTAGGGCTTGCTAATGGGACAGGATGAGGAGCCAGAGTTGCACTTTACTGCGACAGACCAACAAACACACATTTGTTGTGAATGAGGGATAGTGAATGGAGAAGTGGATAGAGAGGAACTGGCCTTGACAATGACTCCTTAATTCATCGGGCATTAGAGGGCGGGTATTGGCATGAGCTCACTCTGGCTCAGCGTCCATAGAAACCCAGCCATTCAGCAAGTCAGAGCCACCTTTCTATGTCCCTCTGCCCGTCTAAATAGTTTTCTGAAGGTTGTGGATAATAAGCAAGCACAAATCATGTTGTCAATAAAATAAAGAAAATAGAAGCCAATAATGTGATAATAATTTAAATGGTATGGTAAAATGTTTGTAGGACTATAGTCAATAAAATGGCAATCATCTGGTTGTAAAAAAAAAAATGGTCGGAATTGTGCTCTGAATTGACGTAGAATCTTTCTTTGGTACCATACTATTTATTATTTTACAGTTCTAGCTCGTTTATAATAGTTTACTCTGCATAATAGCACAGTGTAGCCTAAATATGATTCAAGTAGGCCCTCTTGTGGTTGTTCATGCAATTACCAAAGCGTGAGGCAACCTCAGAGACAGAGGAGCAGACTGACAGAGACAGACCGAGAGGCAAAGGCAAACAGACAGAGAAACCTAGCAAGAGAGGGGCTGGATTATGAAAGCAGACCAGGCCTATAGATAGGATAATAGACAATATTATCTTTCTTTAGCAGATTACATGACATGATTGCAAGATCAAATGTTGCAAGATTGAATCCCCGAGCTGACAGGGTAAAAATCTGTCGATCTGTCCCTGAACAAGGCAGTTAACCCACTGTTCCTAGGCCGTCATTGAAAATAAGAATTTGTTCTTAACTGACTTGCCTAGTTAAATAAAGGTAAAAAAAAAAATAACAGAAACAGCTGCCATTTAACCCAGGACTTGTCCTTGACCTGCTTAAGGGTTGCTTAGTCCTTGGAATAAATAAGTAGGCTAGGCCTATGTCAATGAAGATGGAAAGTCCTGGGCAGCACATTACAGAAGTGTTCTGATTGTAACGTGTAATAGAATCCGATTTTATTGAATTAAACCATTATTCTTTCACACATACCCTCTTTGTACAAATGAGGAGACTCCTGCACATATAAAGTGCTTACCTGTAACTCTTTCTACAGTACTTTACACCTACCCCCTACCCCCTCTCCACCCCATCCCCCTACTGTCTAGGGAGAGGGCCCAGCCGTGTGGGACTTGTTATTGGCAGGGGCAGCTTTGGGCTCACACAATAGCAGATGCACACAGTAACAGACACATACAGACAGATGTATACGGTAGTAGATTAATAGATGAGTTTGTACTAAAGGTTGACCGATTATGATTTTCCAACGCCGATATCGATACCGATTATTGGAGGACCAAAAAAAAGGCGATACCGATTAATCGGCCGATTTTATATATATTTATTTGTAATAATGACAATTACAACAATACTGAATGAACAATGAACACTTATTTTAACTTAATATAATACATCAATAAAATCTATTTAGTCTCAAATAAATAATGAAACATGTTCAATTTGGTTTACATAATGCAAAAACAAAGTGTTGGAGAAGAAAGTATAAGTGCAATATGTGCCATGTAAAAAAGCTAAGGTTTAAGTTCCTTGCTCAGAACATGAGAACATATGAAAGCTGGTGGTTCCTTTTATTAACATGAGTCTTCAATATTCCCAGGTAAGAAGTTTGAGTTATTATAGGACTATTTCTCTCTATACCATTTGTATTTCATATACCTTTGACTGTTGTATGTTCTAATAGGCACTTTAGTATTGCCAGCCTAATCTCGGGATTTGATAGGCTATAAACAGCGCAATGCTTGAAGCACAGCGAAGAGCTGCTGGCAAACGCAGTAAAGTGCTGTTTGAATGAATGCTTACGAGCCCGCTGCTGCCTACCACCGCTCAGTCAGACTGCTCTATCAAATCATAGACTTAATTATAATATAATAACACACAGAAATACGAGCCTTAGGTCATTAACATGGTCAAATCCGGAAACTATTATTTCAAAAACAAAACGTTTATTCTTTCAGGAATTGTTCCGTATTTTATCTAATGGGTGGCATCCATCAGTCTAAATATTCTTGTTACATTGCACAACCTTCATTGTTATGTCATAATTACGTAAAATTCTGGAAAATTAGTTCGCAACGAGCCAGGCGGCCCAAACTGCTGCATATACACTGACTCTGTGTGCAATGAACGCAAGAAAAGTGACACAATTTCCCTAGTTTAATATTGCCTGCTAACCTGAATTTCTTTTAACTAAATTTCTTTTAACTAAACTAAAAAAAATATACTTCTGTGTATTGATTTTAAGAAAGGCATTGCTGTTTATGGTTAGGTACATTTGTGCAGCGATTGTTCTTTTTTCACGAAAATGCGCTTTTGTTAAATCACCGTTTGGCGAAGTTGGCTGTCTTTTTTTAGGAAGAAATAGTCTTCACACAGTTTGCAACGAGCCAGGTGGCCCAAACTGCTGCATATACCCTGACTCTGTTGCACAGAACGCAAGAGAAGTGACACAAGATCCCTAGTTAAAATAAATATGAACTAAATATGCAGGTTTAAAATATATACTTGTGTATTGATTTTAAGAAAGGCATTGATGTTTATGGTTAGGTACACATTGGTGCAACAACAGTGCTTTTTTTCGCAAATACGCTGGTTAAATCACCCATTTGGCGAAGTAGGCTGTGATTCAATGATAAATTAATAGGCACCACTTCGATTATATGCAACGCAGGACAAGCTAGATAAACCAGTAATATCATCAACCATGTGTAGTTAACTAGTGATTATGTTAAGATTGTTTTTTATAAGGTACGTGTAATGCTAGCTAGCACCTTACCATGGCTCCTTGCGGCACTCGCATAACAGGTAGTCAGCCTGCCACGCAGTCTCCTCGTGGAGTGCAATATAATCGGCCATGATCGGTGTCCAAAAATTCTGATTACCGATTGTTATGAAATCTTGAAATCGGCCCCAATTAATCAGCCATTCCGATTAATCGGTCAACCTCTAGTTTGGAGTCTGCCTGTCTGTCTGCTTGCCCGCCCGTCTACCCGCCCGCCCGTCCGCCTGCCTGCATACCTGTTTCTCCTGCCTGTCTATTAGGCTAGTGGCCAATCCTCAAAATGGGATTTGTTTTTTGAGAAACACCTACCTGAGATAGAATGAAACACAACCATGTTTTTTCACAGCTCTTATGTTTCCCAAATATGAAATGGATTGTTGTGTAAAAAGATTTTATTGCAAAAGTTTATAGATATTGTGACACACCTCCTATAATCATTTTTTCATTCAAAGATTCCTCTGGATTTTATTTGATTAGATTCTTATGACCTTTACTCAAAACATTTTTGTGTTCCTAGCTTCAACAGTGCTGTAATATCTAACAATACACATACATCTAAAGTAAAAGAATGGAGTTAAGAAATATATACATATTAGGACGAACAATATCGGAGTGGCATTGACTAAATACAGTAGAATAGAATACAGTATATACATATGAAATGAGTAAAGCAGTATGTAAACATTATTAAGTTGACCAGTGATTCCATGTCTGTGTATATAGGACAGCAGCCTCTCAGGTGCAGGGTTGAGTAACCGGGTAGTAGCCGCCTAGTGATGGCTATTTAACAGTCTGATGGCCTTGAGATAGAAGCTGTTATTCAGTCTCACGGTCCCAGCTTTGATGCACCTGTATTGACCTCGCCTTCTGGATGGTAGCGGAGTGAACAGGACGTGGCTTGGGTGGTTGATGTCCTTGATTTGTCTTTTTGGCCTTCCTGTGACATCGGGTGCTGTCAGTGTCCTGAAATTGTTGCATGTTGCGTTTATATCTTTGTTCAGTATAGTTTCAGTGGGGGAAAGGAAGGAGACGTTGTTGATATGCTGTAATTGTGTGAATGGGATTTAAACATGGACACACATTGAAAAGCTATTTGTTTTCAAGTATTCAAACACAACCGATGCATGGCAGTGCCACTCATAGTCCTAGATCAGGATTTCCGTAAGCCAGTAATAGCCGGCTTTTGGCCCCAAAAATAGACGATAAATAAAATTGCTGCCTGCCAATTGTCAGCAGCCTAGGCCTACTGGATGTATGAATTTGGGATCTATCGCCCCAGAACTGTCCCAGAGTCTGTTTGGAATAGGCTATTTCTTTCTCGCACTGAAGGACAAGTTAGGGTACTATCCCCCACAGTAAACTATTTTACTGTGGGGGATAGTAGATTGACATAGGCTAGTGATTTTGCTGAGGAAAAGTTCATGTGGCAGTTTCAAGTTTGAGGAAGCTAATTGTCACCATAAAAATGCACCTTTATAATAAAGAATTTCACGCATCCTCACAGACTAGTATTATGGCTGCCATAATACCATTTGATGAAGGTTAAATCACATGTAAATCTGAATTTGGTAATCATGCCCATAGGGACTGTTTTGTTGTAAATCTAATTTACTGGACCCACCTTGGACCCCCAAAAATCTAATTGTCTGAGCCCACTTGTTTTCCTTAGAGCAGATTTACACGAGCCACAACATCAAAAAACACGTGCAACTGTATGTATTTTTGTCAGGCCGGATGATACAGCACTGAATGAGAGCAAATTTGACTTGTAAAGTTGTCTATTAATCAGCTACGAAAAGGTAAAGCTTACATTCGTCATAAATATTCATAGTTTACATTTCTGCATATTGCGCTTACAGGTCCATGTTTCTAAGATGTATTAAGATATCCTAATGCTGTTTGTTTGTGGATGTTGGACAGACAACTGACTACTTTTTTTTCTAAATTGTTGCAATATCAGAGCTTGCAATATTGGGTTACATGAGCTTATGTGGCCCACCACCCTCCAGCCAGTTATGTCACAATATCTATTTACTTTTGCAGTAAAATATTTTTACACAACCATTAATTTCACACATGGGAGATATTAAGAATATGAAAAAACAAATGGTTGTACATTGGGTAGGGGTAACTAAAAAACATGAGAGCCTTGGCACTAGCCTATATCTGCCTGGCCTCAGGGCCATAGAGGGTTAATATGACAACGGGAGGTGAATGCTCTCTGGCTATTTCTTAGTAGAAACAGAGAACAGTATGGCTACAACACCCAGGGGAGAGGTAGTGTCAGCAGTTCAGCTCATCCTTTCTCTCTCCCTCGCTGCACTCTCTCCATCCTCACTGTGAATAGAGGGTAGAGAGCACAGCAACCCGTTGTTTGGATAGAAGTGACCGGGAGTTATTGAGGGATTGAGTAATGTGATTGGATTGTTTTCCCATTTTAATTAATTACGCTGACTTTGATGGAATCAATGGAACTGCTTTGCTTTAGCTGGCTGGTAGTGTATGTTTGTGTGTGTGTGTGTGTGTGTGTGTGTGTGTGTGTGTGTGTGTTTGTGTTGTTCTTTCTGTATTGTATAGGCAAACGTATGAATCACTTAAAGAGCATTTCACAATATGACCACAACAGGCTACTGTTGATCTCTACAGTGGCATTTTTTTGTTGAAATAAATATGCGATGGTTAATCGAAAAATATACTGTTGATCACAATTGACACCATACAAAATAAGCAAATGAGCTACAGATATTTTGATAGCCTCCTTTTACTTTTCAACAACAGTTGCATCTGATTGTGTTCACTCAAGCCATTAACGGGCACAGATGGCACGATCACGAGACGTGGAGAGAGAAGAGGGACAAGCCTGAAACCCTTTTATTTGACAGCCACATTAATATTTAATGACTCTCCCATGCAGCTGTCCTGTATATGGGCTAGTTGTGATTACGGAATTGCATTAATTACTACATGACTGTACGTCTGCTATAGCGCCAGAGGGGTGCAGTATTCAGTCACGCAGCTCCATACAGTGAAGCTCTGTCACAGTGAACTCATTCCATAGCAATGCTTCGGATGTGTCCCAAATGACACCCTATTCCCTACATTGTGCACTACTATGGACCATATGTGCCCTCGTCAAAAGTACTGCACTACATGGGGAATAAGGTTCCATTTGGGACACAGTGCTTTGTGTCAGATTGATTTATATAGTGTGAGATCTGTGCGTGCTGCACATCGAAAGGTTGTCCAGGGCAACGAAGAGCAAAGCATGCATGGAGCCAAGCAGCAGTTATTCTCCTCCTCCTCAACCTTGGCTGTAAAAAAAGTCTTATTCTTCTCTTCCTCCACAGGCACTAGACACCCGACACATCCATCACTTTCTCTGCGGGCTCTAAACGCACTGTGGCTAGGCTGAATTCTAAGGAGGAGTCCCACTCCCCGGTCCCCCCCTCTACCTCTACCTCCCCCCTCTGCTGTCCCCTCTTCTCTACCTTCATGACCAGACTGAGGGAAGAGGAGAGGCTGTTGCTCAGATGATCCCGCTCTGGGCTGCCGTAACCAAATTTGTCCAGACAGGGAAGACATAAGTAGTGTCTCTGGAGGGCCCTGCCCGGTGTCCCCTCGGCCGCTAGCCTGGCAGAGTGCTCCGTTCCCCCCTTTGATCCCCCGGCCCATGAGATGCCCTCTCCCCCTGACGATGGAGGTGAGTATGACACCTCTACTCTCCAGGCCTGACACGGCCAATTACCTCATAGAGCTGAGATGCCCTCCTCTATCTCTCATGCACACACACACACACACACACACACACACACACACACACACACACACACACACACACACACACACACACACACACACACACACATATATGTGCATGAGAGATAGAGGAGGGCATATATATATATATATATATATATATATATATACAGTCCCTTGCGAAAGTATTCGGCCACCTTGAACTTTGCGACCTTTTGCCACATTTCAGGCTTCAAACATAAAGATAAAAACTGTATTTTTTTTGTGAAGAATCAACAACAAGTGGGACACAATCATGAAGTGGAACGACATTTATTGGATATTTCAAACTTTTTTAACAAATCAAAAACTGAATAATTGGGCGTGCAAAATTATCTACAGCTGAGGTGGGAGACTCTGTCCATAGGACAACAATCAGTCGTATATTGCACAAATCTGGCCTTTATGGAAGAGTGCCAAGAAGAAAGCCATTTCTTAAAGATATCCATAAAAAGTGTCATTTAAAGTTTGCCACAGGCCACCTGGGAGACACACCAAACATGTGGAAGAAGGTGCTCTGGTCAGATGAAACCAAAATTGACATTTTTGGCAACAATGCAAAACGTTATGTTTGGCGTAAAAGCAACACAGCTCATCACCCTGAACACAACATCCCCACTGTCAAACATGGTGGTGGCAGCATCATGGTTTGGGCCTGCTTTTCTTCAGCAGGGACAGGGAAGATGGTTAAAATTGATGGGAAGATGGATGGAGCCAAATACAGGACCATTCTGGAAGAACCTGATGGAGTCTGCAAAAGACCTGAGACTGGGATGGAGATTTGTCTTCCAACAAGACAATGATCCAAAACATAAAGCAAAATCTACAATGGAATGGTTAAAAAATAAACATATCCAGGTGTTAGAATGGCCAAGTCAAAGTCCAGACCTGAATCAAATCGAGAATCTGTGGAAAGAACTGAAAACTGCTGTTCACAAATGCTCTCCATCCAACCTCACTGAGCTCGAGCTGTTTTGCAAGGAGGAATGGGAAATAATTTCAGTCTCTCGATGTGCAAAACTGATAGAGACATACCCCAAGCGACTTACAGCTGTAATCACAGCAAAAGGTGGCGCTACAAAGTATTAACTTAAGGGGGCTGAATAATTTTGCACGCCCAATTTTTCAGTTTTTGATTTGTTAAAAAAGTTTGAAATATCCAATAAATGTCGTTCCACTTCATGATTGTGTCCCACTTGTTGTTGATTCTTCACAAAAAAATACAGTTTTATATCTTTATGTTTGAAGCCTGAAATGTGGCAAAAGGTCGCAAAGTTCAAGGGGGCCGAATACTTTCGCAAGGCACTGTATATATACACAAACACACACACACACACACACTGCGATGGATGCCTTAATAGCGGGGCATACTAGACGCCTCAATGTCGAGTATGTATGCACGCCCAGCGAATAATAATAGCAGGGTCACCTCCAGCATAACAGAGCAGGGCCTCCTTTCTCTTTTCCTTTTGTATGTCCGTTTGCATCCATTTGAGTCACAACTGGACTGTAGACAATAGCTGTATGAATATCCAACCAACCAATCACTACATCCTATTCTCCCACCCTGTACTGGGGTTATTAATTAGTGCACATCGTAGCAAAACTTTTTACAACAGGAAAATGTTTTGCATCGAAAACTAGAGTTTCTGCCCGTTTGCCTTTTTTGGTTCGTAGTGAATTCACCCCTGTACTGTAGCTAATCTTGTACTGTGGCTCCCTCCTTCAGAGGATCAAGGACCATCCCTCATGAACGGTCCATCTGCGGGCTCCCACCAGATCAGTGGGAGAAGGAAGGTCCGCACCAAGAAGAAGAAGGGGACCATTACGGCCAACGTGGCTGGCACCAAATATGAAATCGGTACGAGGGAATATTGTGCTTTGTGTTGTGATGTTATGTTGCCTTGCACGAGCAGGCCAGAATGGCTCATAGGAGCAGGAGCCTGTCTCCTGTTTCTGTAGCATGAGGCAGCTTGATGTACAAGTACACCACCTGGACAGGAGTCTATCTATCGCAGGGCCTTACCCCTAATATATCTTCTTAATGCTGAGTGCCAAGCAGAGATGCATCGGGTCCCATTTTTACAGTCTTTGGTAAAGGCTCGGCTGGGGATCAAACTTCCAACCTTCCAATCTCAGGGTGGACACGATAACCACAAGGCCACGGAGTTGTGATGTTAGCTTCATCTTTAAATTATAGGGACAATTCAAAGCAAATTAATGTGATCCTATAGACAGTTTCTCATATTCAGGTGAACTCTCGCTCAGTGGTTGCCTAACTTTTTATGGAGTGACCCACCTAAAATGGGAGTTTTCTTGTGACTCATCAAGTAAACAAAGCCTATGTCTCTGGCTAGTGTAATCGCTGGCTAGTGTTAAGTGGTGACCCAAAAAGCCACAGTAAATGTAAGGAAAACATTAATTGAACTATCTGATTTTGCAGACCATTTGAGCATTGCATTTGTTTTTGAAACTCTAAAAAACAACAAGTCATTGAGTCAAGCCTTCGAAAAAATATCCAAGACAATTCAATACTTTCTCAAGTGAAGTCATTTAACCTGGCAGTGGATTTTTCCAAGGAAGGTAAAAGAGCTGAGTAAGTACTTTTCAAGTATTCTGTAAATTGGGTGATGGTATCTCAGGGGTGAACCCACCACCTACTAAAGTATGGAGTCAGCAACACAGAGAGAGGTTGATGGGTAGAGGGATGTTGTGGTGGGTACTGTAGTTGTAAGTCGTGCTGTGAATCTGTTCTCTAGCTGTGCAGAGACTCTCATTCTGGCCATATTGTAGCCATAGCGGGTGTCTAGTGTAGCAAATGAACATGAAGGACCAGATGGACTAAGCATTTCTACTAGAGCTAATCTTGCACCTGTTCAAAATGTATATCATTAAAGGTAATGATGAAAGACGGAACATAATAGTGGTGGAGCCGTTAAGGCTGCGGCCCTTGGCATATACGCAATCCCCCTGCCAGCGAGGGATCGAATCCTGGCCCCACCGGTCTTCACACTATGTTCTCCCAGCTCATTTCTGTCTTATCTCTTTCAGTACTTTCAAATATGTATACACATTTAGAAACAGGATACAGTATACAGTTGGACATACATTTTCGTTTTTGTAATGCTTCCCATAGAAATGGATGCCAAAGCTTTATGTAAATAGAGCTATTGAACCACACCTTAGTTTAATTTCGACATCCTACCATAATGACAATAAGAGTTACTGATGGGATTGTATGTCAGTCACTGCAGTGGATCAAAGGGAACAGACAAACCCACATAGTTTTTTGCTTTAGGTTAGCTGACTGCCATTAGACATTCCAGTGTAATTGGACTGTCACAGTCGCATTGGAAAGATTTGTACTTGTTAAAGTGCAATTACGCAACATTAGGTCCAGCATCTCCAGGTTTGCCAAAGCTTTCAAGAAATGAATTAATACGTTGTTTCGTTATGGCATATGCATTTTTAATTAGTCACTGAATAATGAATAGTCGGTCATTGGATTAATGTCTAAGTGTGCCAGCTACCTATCTCTCATACTTCGGGTTTCCACTGGGATTTGAATATATTATGGGCCATTTATTTATATTTTTTGTAAAATAGGGCATGGGTAACCTGTGTTCAGATACCTAAGCTAGGTTGGATATATTGAATCACTACAAGGCTGCCGGGTAGAGCACTATGGATGCTGTCTTAATTGGCTTGTCACCTCACCTCCATGAACCACACACTGCTACTCTTTAAGGTTCTTTAATGAACTGTTGGATGTGGTTCTACAAGCAATAGAAAAATGAATAATATGCAATTATGACTAGAAGATGCATGCAGTATAAAAGCTTAATCAGCTTAGCTTACAACAGTATGCAATGTAAACGTAATGAAATATGGCTTCACACAGATGTGAATACAACACTGACTTTAAATGATATGCTGTATGTAATCGGCTTCTATTACATCTAACTAGAAGGATTTTGCAGTATAAGAGGAAATAAATGACAATAGCAGAATACATCTGCAGTCTATACACTGCTACACATTAAAGTTGTAGTATGCTAACATTGACAGTAAACTATAAAGTGGCCCACAGTGCAATAAACTGCATACTCACCATAGAATGGCAGACAGAGCGAGTGCACTCACTTATACAACTTTATACAACGGGTGGGTCTAATCCTGAAAGCTGATTGGTTAGAACCGCATTCCCTGGTGTCTATTCCACAAGTTACCACCGGATAAATCTATGAAGTTAAAATGCCGATTTACTCTGTTCCATCTGACTGCGCAATCCACTGTCTCATCAGCCCAGCCAAGCAATTTATAAGCTTGATCTCCACTATAAAAAGCATCTAAACTCAGCAAAAAAATAAACATCCTCTCACTGTCAACTGCGTTTATTTTCAGCAAACTTAACATGTGTAAATATTTGTATGAACATAACAAGATTCAACAATTGAGACATAAACTGAACAAGTTCCACAAATGTGACTAACAGAAATGGAGTAATGTGTCCCTGAACAAAGAGGGGGTCAAAATCAAAAGTAACAGTCAGTATCTGGTGTGGCCACCAGCTGCATTAAGTACTGCAGTGCATCTTCTACTCATGGACTGCACCAGATTTGACAGTTCTTGCTGTGAGATGTTATCCCACTCTTCCACGAAGGCACCTGCAAGTTCTCGGACATTTCTGGGGGGGGAATGGTCCTAGCCCTCACCCTCCGATCCAACAGGTCCCAGACATGCTCAATAGGATTTCGATCCGGGCTCTCTGCTAGCCATGGCAGAACACTGACATTCCTGTCTTGCAGGAAATCACGCACAGAACGAGCAGTATGGCTGGTGGCATTGTCATGCTGGAGGGTCATGTCAGGATGAGCCTGCAGGAAGGGTACCACATAAGGGAGGAGGATGTCTTTCCTGTAACGCAAAGCGTTGAGATTGCCTGCAATGACAACAAGCTCAGTCAGATGATGCTGTGACACACCGCCCCAGACCATGATGGACCCTCCACCTCCAAATTGATCCCGCTCCAGAGTACAGGCCTCGGTGTAACGCTCATTCCTTTGACGATAAACGCGAATCCGACCATCACCCCTGGTGAGACAAAACCGCGACTCGTCAGTGAAGAGCACTTTTTGTCAGTCCTGTCTGGTCCAGCGACGGTGGGTTTGTGCCCATAGGCGACGTTGTTGCCGGTGATGTCTGTTGAGGACCTGCCTTACAACAGGCCTACAAGCCCCCAGTCCAGCCTCTCTCAGCCTATTGCGGACAGTCTGAGCACTGATGGAGGGATTGTGCATTCCTGGTGTAACTCGGGCAGTTGTTGTTGCCATCCTGTACCTGTCCCGCAGGTGTGATGTTCGGATGTACCGATCCTGTGCAGGTGTTGTTACACGTGATCTGCCACTGCGAGGACAATCAGATGTCCGTCCTGTTTCCCTGTAGCCCTGTCTTAGGCGTCTCACAGTATTATAATAATAATAATAATAATATATGCCATTTAGCAGACGCTTTTATCCAAAGCGACTTACAGTCATGTGTGCATACATTCTACGTATGGGTGGTCCCGGGAATCGAACCCACTACCCTGGCGTTACAAGCGCCATGCTCTACCAACTGAGCTACAGAAGGACCACTGTATAATGTATAGACATTGCAATTTATTGCCCTGGCCACATCTGCAGTCCTCATGCCTCCTTGCAGCATGCCTAAGGCACATTCACGCAGATGAGCAGGGACACTGGGCATCTTTCTTTTGGTGCTTTTCAGGGTCCATAGAAAGGCCTCTTTAGTGTTTTCATAACTGTGACCTTAATTGCCTACCTTCTGTAAGCTGTTATTGTCTTAACGACTGTTCCACAGGTGCATGTTCATTAATTGTTTATGGTTCATTGAACAAGCATGGGAATGTCACGATCGCCGTAGTGAGGAGACCAAAGCGCAGCGTGGTGTGAATACATACTTTTAATGAATGGCGAAAAATACACGAGGTACACTAAAACAAACAAACTAACAAGACGAACGTGACCGCTAAAGAAACTCTGTGCTAACATGCAACATCACATAGACATACAAAAAACCCTAGATGAGACAAAAACACACATACCACCCTCGTCACACCCCGATCTAACCAAAATATATAAAGAAAACAACGAATATTCAGGTCAAGGCGTGACAGGGAAACAGTGTTTAAACCCTTTACAATGAAGATATGTGAAGTTATTTGGATTTTTACGAATTATCTTTGAAAGACAGGGTCCTGAAAAAGGGACGTTTCTTTTTTTGCTGAGTTTAGACATTATTTCACATTTCTTAAGACTAACATTTAGTTTTAAACAGTGTAGATTTGTATAAACCTAGCTGTCTATCTCTCCAACATTTGCAATATTGTTTCCATATTCAAATTTGATCTCCAGCTGTCCCATAGTAATGAACGTGTCGGGACGAAACATCATGAATCAGCTGGCATCATTTTTATGGATATATACAAAGAAATGTCATCGAAAAAGGTGAAATGATGTGCAGCTAGTTTATAACCTTTCCAACTTCAGTTTGAAGTGATTGTGTTAGCTGTGTTGTTGGCTGTGTTGTTGGTGTTAATGACTTTGCTGTTATTCTGGCTGCACATGAAGCCGTATGAAAAAATTAATCAACATTTTTTTATGAAAATATGTTAATCATTAGTTGAATATGTTGGTAAATTGTTGGATAAAAGTGATAATGCACTATCCCTTTTAATAGCCGGGTGACGGCACATATTTCAGCAAATAAATGCCTGTTTCAAATAAACACTTAATCTAAATGAATTGTTTTTGAGGTTACCATGAATTACCATTCATTGTTTACAAGGTTTAATCTTTGATATGTGACATTAAATAATTCAGTAATGACTCAAAAAAATCACGTCAATCATGCCTTTTTATCGCCAGTAAGAAACCGCTTGCCATTGGCTGCGAACAGCTGAGAACTGCTAGCAAAATGGCAAGCACAAAAACAGTCACCAACTTCGGGAGTACAAATCTGCAGAAATCAACCGTCGAGTTGCGAAAGTAAGAACTGCCGAAAATGCATAGTCAAAGAGGAGAATAATTATTCTGTCATGGAATTTCGTATTACATTTTTTAAATAGAGCCATACTAAGACAAAAGAAACCGTGTGTAAATGATAACGCGTTAGTGCAGGTAATAAAGAAATGTATTAAAATGCTGGAATTAAACAATTAACTATGCAAATAAGCAAAAGCTGTGTGCGTTAAGGAAATAGACGCCTTGCTCTAGTTGAAGCCCATCTCTAATAAACTTCTGTGGAGAAACGAACTGTCTGTTCTGTCTTCGCCACAACTCACTGACTGGAGGCTTGACCTACAACGAGCAGGCTAAAGAGAACGTCTCTTGATTGCACAGAAAGTTGGGGGTGATTGACTGATGAGCTGTCAGCATTCTAAGTGAAGGGACAAACTAGGGGTGCATAAGGACATCTAAATATGAAGGCTGTCTCTACCGCCGCCTCCTCATTTACAGTGGGAAACGTGTATCTCAAAAAATACCACAACAAGGGTGTGACTACAAGTGACTAAGGCATCATTTCCCAATCTCACGATTGTGACCCCATGTGGCGTCGGGTGATTTTAAAATGTAGTCACGAGACCCGGTTCATAGAACAGTGCCTTAAGAATGTATGACTTATTCCACATTTTGTTTGGGTTACAGCCTGAATTTAAAATGGTTGAAATAGATTGTTTTTCATCCATCTACACACAATACCCCATAATGACAAACATGTTTTTAGAAATATTTGCAAATGTATTGAAAATTAAATACAGAAATATGTCATTTACATAACTATTCACATCCCTGAGTCAATACTAGAATCACCTTTGGCAGTGATTACAGTTGTGAGTCTTTCTGGTTAGTCTTTCTAACAACTTTGCACACCTGGATTATACACATTATTCTTTAAAAACATTATTCAAGCTGTCAAGTTGGTTGTTGATCATTGCTAGACAACCACTTTCAAGTCAAAACTAACTTTGCCACTCAGGAACATTCAGTGTATATTTGGGCTTGTGTTTTAGGTTATAATCCTGCTGAAAACTGAATTTGATTCCCAGTGTATGTTGGAAAGCAGACTGTACCAGGTTTTTACTCTAGGATTTTGCCTGTGCTTAGCTCTATTCCGTTTCTTTTATCCTAAAAAAATCCCAAGTTCTTGCCAGTGACAAACATACCCATAACATAATGTAGCCACCACAATGCTTGAAAATATGAAAATGGTACTCAGTGATGTGTTGGATTTGCCCCAAACATAACAAACATAATTTGTATTCAGGACATGAAGTTAATTTCTTTGCCGCATTTATTGCGGTTTTACTTTAGTGCCTTATTGCAAACAGGATGCATGTTTTGGAATATTTGTATTCTCTATTCTGTCCTCCTTGTCACTCTGCCATTTAGGTTGATATTGTGGAGTAACTACTATGTTGTTGATCCTTCCTCAGTTTTCTCTTATCACAGCCATTACACTCTGTAACTGTTTTAAATTTACCATTGGCCTCATGGAGCGGTTTCCTTCATCTCCGGCAACAGAGTAGGAGGGATGCCTGTCTCTTCGTAGTGACATGGTTTACTGATACACCATCCAACGTGTCATTTAATAACTTTACTATACTCAAAGGGATATTCCATGTCTGTTTTATTTTTTACCCATCTACCAATAGGTGCCCTTCTTTGCGAGGCATTGGAAAACCTCCGTGGTGTTTATAGTTGAATCTGTGTTTGAAATTCACTGCCTGACTGAGGGACCTCACAGATAATTGCATGTGTGGGGTACAGAGATGAGGTAGTTATTCAAAAATCATGTCAGCTGCTCCAACATGGACAGTAAGGAAGGGACTCTTAAGACCAAACATATAGAAAGCCTTAATATCTCAACTGCGAATGTCAGGGCCATCCATAAGCTCAGCAATGTGTTTGCAGGGCCAGCTGATGGGGTGGTCCAAACTGCTTAGTGAGAGAGAGACCATGGTGTCTGAATATGGGTACCTGGAGTTACTGAATGAATCTACAATCAGCTGGACCTCTTCTAGTCTCAGGTGATCAGTGAGGATCTGGAACTTTAACCTTTCGGTCACATCTGCGGACACAATGTTTTCTAAGGCTACTTTCAGATGTGCAAACTCCCCAAAGTCTGGTATGGTAGGAGTGGGCTCTGTATTTTTTCTCTGGTTTGGGTGCAAGCGGGGGGTGATGGGAATCAGAATGGCAGCGGTCAGGCGAGTAATGTCTGATGTGTCATAATAGTCCTGACGTTACCTGGGGGAGGTGTGCGGGATCCTGTCGAGACTGGGCCCCCAGCCTTGACTAGGCGCCTATGTCTTTCTTCAGGGTGACGGTGCCATCTGCTTGGGGCTACTGAGCGGTCAGGTGACACAACTGCTGCAGATCTGGAGTGGGTCTGTGCCATCTCTGTGTGTCTTATGTGCTCTCTGAGCACAGCCACAAGGATGGGGTCTGATGAACACATGCCCTTATTTTCGGCTGGATGTTGGTTCCTTGTGTGTGGCGCAGGTACTGGTCTGTCTCTGACCTGCGTCTCCTGGCTTTGGTGTGGCATACCGGTGCATTGAGATGGGACAGGAGATGTTGTTGCCTGTGGTGACTTTAGCTGAGTAGAAACTGTAGCCCTGACTTCTCGCACCTGCTTTATAGTCATCTCTGTCATGAAGTCGGGAATCTGGGCGGCCTCATGTCTTAGTTCTATTATGGTTATGATTGTTCACTTGTCTTGAACAGGATTTTTATTTTTACGATTTTTTAGCTGACCTCGCTGAGATACTCAATTTCCACACACGGGGACTACTGTTGGGTGAGATGTAGAGTGATGAACGGGCCTCATCATATAAGTCGTCTTCTCCTCTTCTTGGTTGGACGTGGCAGTGGCCTGAGACTTTAATGCAGGCAAAATGAATCAATTTTACCTCATTTCTACCAGCGTGTCACATGTGCAACAAGAGGAAAAACAACTCTAGACCACCTTTACTAAACACACAGAGAAGCATACAAAGCTCTACCTCGCCCTCCATTTGGCAAATCTGAACATAATTCTGTCCTCCTGATTCCTCCATACATGCAAAAACTAAAACAGGCAGTACCAGCGATTCGCTCAATACGTAAGTGGTCAGATGACTCGGGAGCTATGCTACAGGACTGTTTTGCCAGCACAGACTGGAATATGTTCCGGGATTCATCCAATGGCATTGAGGAGCATACCACCTCAGTCACCGTCTTCATCAATAAGTGCATCGACGACGTCGTTCCTAGTGACGGTACGTACATTTCCCAACCAGAAGCCATGGATTACAGGCAACATCTGCACAGATCTAAAAGACTAGAGCTGCCGCTTTTAAGGAGCGGGAAACTAATCCGGGCGCTTATAATAAGAAATCCAGCTATACCCTCAGACGAACTATCAAACAGGTGAAGCGTCAATACAGGACTAATATTGAATCCTTCTACACCGGCTCTAATGCTCGTCAGATGTGGCAGGCCTTGAAAACTATTACGGACTACAAAGGGAAACCCAGCCACGAGCTGCCCAGTGACGTAAGCTTACCAGACGAGCTAAATGCCTTTTATGCTCGCTTCGAGGCAAGCAACGTTGAAGCATGAATGAGAGTACTAGCTGTTCCGGACGACTGTGTGATAACGCCCACCGTAGCCAATGTGAGCAAGACCTTTAAACAGGTCAACAGATTACCAGGACGTGTACTCAAAGCATGCGCGGACCAACTGGAGATTGGCTTTACTAACATTTTCAAACTCTCCCTGGCCGAGTCATGTACCTACATGTTTCGAACAGACCAGCATAGTCCCTGTGCCCAAAAAAGCGAAGGTAACCTGCCTAAATGATTACCACACCAGGCTTCCTGTGCGTGTTCTCGGTCCAGTTCCACCAGTGCCAGCACCACGCATCATGCCTACAGTGCGCCTCACCTCTCCATCGCTGTCGGAGTCTCCCGCCTGTCTAGCGCTTGTCTAGCGCTATCAGAGCCTTTCTCCTCTACAGCGCTGCTGGAGTCTCCTGCCTGTTCAGCGCAGCCTGAGCTGCCAGTCTGCATGGAGCAGCCTGAGCTGTCAGACTGCATGGAGCAGCCTGAGCTGCCAGTCTGCATGGAGCTGCCAGTCTGCATGGAGCAGCCAGAGCTGCCAGTCTGCATGGAACAGCCAGAGCTGCCAGGTTGCATGGAGCAGCCAGAGCTGCCAGTCTGCATAGAGCTGCCAGTCTGCATAGAGCAGCCAGAGCTGCCAGTCTGCATGGAGCTGCAAGTCTGCATAGAGCAGCCAGAATTGTCAGTCTGCATAGAGCAGCCAGAGCTGTCAGTCTGCATGGAGCAGCCAGAGCTGTCAGTCTGCATGGAGCAGCCAGAGCTGTCAGTCTGCATGGAGCAGCCAGAGCTGCCAGTCTGCATGGAGCAGCTAGAGCTGCCAGTCTGCATGGAGCAGCCAGAGCTGCCAGTCTGCACGGAGCAGCCAGAACAGCTAGATCTGCCAGTCAGCCAGACTCTTCCAGTTCTGCCAGTCAACCAGACTCTTCCAGATCTGCCAGTCAACCAGACTCTTCCAGATCTGCCAGTCCACCAGACTCTTCCAGATCTGCCGGTCAACCAGACTCTTCCAGATCCGCCAGCCAGCCAGGATCTGCTGGAGCCAACTACCTGCCTGAGCTTCCTCTCAGTGCTGAGCTTCCTCTCGGTGCTGAGCTTCCTCTCAGTGCTGAGCTTCTTCTCAGTGCTGGGCTTCCCCTCAGTGCTGTGCTTTCCCTCAGTCCCGAGCTTCCCCTCAGTCCCAAGCTTCCCCTCAGTCCCGAGCTTCCCCTCAGTCCCGAGCTTCCCCTCAGTCCCGAGCTGCCTCAGTTCCAAGCTGCCCCTCAGTCCCGAGCTGCCCCTCAGTCACGAGCTGCCCCTCAGTCCAGTGGGGTTCTGGCTGAGGACTACTAGGCCATGGTCGGCGGCGAGGGTGGACTATCCCAGGACGCGAGGGGGAGGAACTAAGACATTTATGGAGTGGGGTCCACATCCCGAGCCGGAGCCGCCACCATGGACAGACGCCCACCCGGACCCTCCCTATGGTTTTGAGGTGCGTTCGGGAGTCCGCACCTTAGGGGGGGGTTCTGTCACGCCTTAGTATTTTGTGTTTTCTTTATTTATTTGGTCAGGCCAGGGTGTGACATGGGTTATTGTGGTGTGTTTTTTGTCTTGGGGTTTTGTGGGGTGTCTACGTAGTCTATGGCTGCCTGAGGCGGTTCTCAATCAGAGTCAGGTGATTATCGTTGTCTCTGATTGGGAGCCATATTTAGGCAACCATATTCTGTCAGTGTTTCGTGGGTGATTGTTCCTGTCTTTGTGTTTGCACCAGATAGGGCTGTTTCGGTTTTCATTATTTCATTTAGTTATTTTTGTAGTTTCTGTATGTATAGGTTTTCCTTCATTAAAATATCATGAATCATCATCACGCTGCATTTTGGTCCGATCCTTGTTCTACCTCTTCGTCAGAGGAGGAGTTAGAAGAGAGCCGTTACAGGCTTTTGGCCAAGTGGGACGCAAGCGTCCCGCCTATCCCAGAGAGGAATCATAGCCTCAATTTTGTCCCGCACATTGAATATATTTGCGGAGAGTCCTTGTAATCCTTGATTCAAATCATTCAGACGAGGAAAAACATTCCCCAGATAGGTCAGTCATGTGAGAAACTCGTCATCATGCAAGAGGTCAGTCAGACAACTGAAAATTATGGCCAGTAAAGAAATCTTTAAGCTCGTCTCTCAATTCAAAAACACGTGTCAATACTTTTCCCCTTGATAACCAGCACACTTCTGTATGTTGTAAACGTGTTACATGACTGCTGCCCATATCATTCCATAGTGCAGAAAATACATGAGAGTTCAGGAGCCTTGCTTTAACAAAGTTAACCATTTTCACTGTAGTGTCCAAAACGTCTATCAAGCTGTCAGACATTCCCTTAGCAGCAAGAGCCTCTCGTGGATGCTGCAGTGTACCCAAGTGGCATTGGGAGCAACTGCTTGAATGCACGTTACCACTCCACTATGTTTCCCTGTCATGGCTTTTGTGCCATCAGTACAGATACCAATACATCTTGACCACCAAAGTCCATTTGATGTCACAAAGCTGTCCAGTACTTTAAAAATATCCTTTCCAGCTGTTTTGGTTTCCAGTGGTTTCCCGAGGAGGATGTCTTCCTTAATTGAGCCCCCATAAATGTAAAGGACATATACCAGGAGCTGTGCCAGGCCCGCCAGGTCTGTTGACTCATCCAGCTGTAACGCATAGAATTCACTGGCTTGTATGCGAAGCAGTAATTGTTTCAAAACATCTCCTGCCATGTCACCGATACATCGTGAAACAGTGTTGTTTGATGAGGAAATTGTCTGTATAGTTTTTTTGGCCTTTTCCCCCAGCATTGTCCCAGTCATATCTGTGGCAGCAGGAATAATGAAGTCCTCCACAATAGTATGGGGCTTGCCTGTCCTACTCACTTTGTAGCTCACCTTATAAGACACTTCTAGCCCCTTCTTATTAATAGTATCTGTTGATTTTATACATATCTTAATACTCGAACGTTGTCTTAATTCTCATTCAAAAAAACTCCTGTGGCTTATTTTTTGAATTGTCAGGTTTTGTTCCTAAATGTCTGCGCAAGAGTGAAGGGTTCATTGAGTTGTGAGATATGTGCAAAAGTACTATAACACATTGTGGGTGAGGAAAAACTCTACTCCCAATATAAGTGAACCCAAAATCAATGGGTCAATTCTCATCATATTTGCGCCTCTACAACGGTCCAATGTCCCTGTCTGTTGTTCGGTGCTTTCCCAGGTAAGGGGGCAGCAGCTCTTCAGCTGCATCAGATTCACAACTGTCAGTGTCCATGCTAGCTGGGCTAACAACAAATGTAGAATTACTGATGCTAGCATTGGATGTGCTCGTGGAAGCAGAACAACTTGTGTCGTTGACAGGTGCAGGTGTGGTACTGCTGGTAGTAGCAGTACTACCAGTAGAGTTGGTATGTGTCTCTATGGACACAGGCCTTACTAAATGGACTGTTTAAAAAAATATATAATTGAAAAATAA
The DNA here is from genome assembly GCF_023373465.1 of Oncorhynchus keta. Classification (NCBI taxonomy): domain Eukaryota; kingdom Metazoa; phylum Chordata; class Actinopteri; order Salmoniformes; family Salmonidae; genus Oncorhynchus; species Oncorhynchus keta. The sequence continues at coordinate 9,343,033 of NC_068428.1, forward strand.
ATGTAATGTGAATGACATTTTTATTTGGTGTACCCCCGACGGCATTGCACGTACCCCCAGTTTGGGAATACCTGGTGTAGACAAAGAAGGGCTCTCCAATAGTAGTACCAAAACATTCAAAGGTCCTTTTTTCAAAAGTGAACTTCCAAAGCAAAATTACTTTCCCATTGTTCCTCAACTGTAGTGTATGATATACCATTTTGTAGCTCTGAGTCTCTACCTTTATCCAATGTAAAAAACAATTTGACATTTTGTTACATTAGACTGATTTGAGTCGGCCGGTCTCATTTATCCAAGATTTTAGTTATGATTATTTTTGTAAGCCAATGAGCATTTTCATGGAAAAGTTACATTTCAATAATAATGTTTCTCAAAAGCATTGCCACCTGGTTAACCATAAAAACCTGAATTAAAATGATAAGTCTAAAAGTTTAAATGAATCTAATGCACCAGCCTCGCCATACTGACACATGGATACTAGGGCCGGGCGATATATCATATTAGTTCAGATGTACAGTTGAAGTCTGTAGTTTACATACACTTAGGTTGGAGTCATTAAAACTCGTTTTTTAACCACTCCACAAATTTCTTGTTAACAAACTATAGTTTTGGCAAGTCGGTTAGGACATCTACTTTGTGCATGACACAAGTAATTTTTCCAACAATTGTTTACAGACAGATTATTTAACTTATAATTCACTGTATCACAATTCCAGTGGGTCAGAAGTAGAGGTTGACCGATTATGATTCTTCCATGCCGATAACTGATTTGTGGAGGACCAAAAAAGCCGATACCAATTAATTGGCCGATTTGTATTTATTTATTTGTAATAATGACAATTACAACAATACTGAATTAACACCTATTTTAACTTAATATAATACATCAATAAAATCATTTTAGCCTCAAGTAAATAATGAAACATGTTCAATTTGGTTTAAATAATGCAAAAACAAAGTGTTGGAGAAGAAAGTAAAAGTGCAATATGTGCTATGTAAGAAAGCTAACGTTTCAGTTCCTTGCTCAGAACATGAGAACATATGAAAGCTGGTGGTTCCTTTTAACATGAGTCTTCAATATTCCCAGGTAAGAAGTTTTAGGTTGTAGTTATTATAGGACAATTTCCCTCTATACCATTTGTATACTATTTCCCTCTATACCACCACATCAAAGCAGCATTACCCATGCAGAGCAAGGGAAACAACCACCCCTTGGCTCAGAGCGAGTGAAGTTTGAAACTCTATTAGCGCGTGCTAACTAGCCAGCCATTTCACTTCGGTCACACCAGCCTCATCTCGGGAGTTGATAGGTTTGAAGTCATAAACAGCACAGTGCTTGGACTAGTTAACTGTAAGGTTGCAAGATTGGATCCCCCAAGCTGACAAGGTGAAAATCTGTCTTTCTGCCCCTGAACGAGGCAGTTAACCCACAAAATAAGAATGTGTTCTTAACTGACTTGCCTAGTTAAATCAAGATTAAATAAAGGCGTAAAAAAAAAACGTGGCAAATCGGCGCCCAGAAATACAGATTTCCGATTGTTACGAAAACTTGAAATCGGCGCTAATTAATCGGCCATTCCGATTAATCGGTCGACCTCTAGTTCTTATAGGCACTTTAGTATTGCCAGTGTAACAGTATAGCTTCCGTCCCTCTCCTCGCTCCTCCCTGAGCTCGAACCAGCAACACAACGACAACAGCCACCATTGAAGCAGCGTTACCCATGCAGAGCAAGGGGAACAACTACTCGAAAGCTCAGAACGAGTGACGTTTGAAACTCTATTAGTGCGCGCTAACTAGCTAGCCATTTCACTTCGGTTACACCAACCTCATCTCGGGAGTTGATAGGCTTGAAGTCATAAACAGCGCAATGCTTGACGCATAACGAAAAGCTGCCGGTTCAAAACGCACGAAAGTGCTGTTTGAATGAATGATTACACGCCTGCTTCTGCATACCACCGCTCAGTCAGAAACTTACATACTTGGAGGTTGTATGCTCAGTCAGATTATATGCAACGCAGGACATGCTAGATAATATCTAGTAAAATCATCAACCATGTGTAGTTAACTAGTGATTATGATTGATTGTTTTTTACAAGATAAGTTTAATGCTTGCTAGCAACTTACCTTGGCTTACTGCATTCGCGTAACAGACAGTCCTCTTGTGGAGTGCAACGAGAGAGAGGCAGGTCGTTATTGTGTTGGACTAGTTAACTGTAAGTTTGCAAGATTGGAACCCCCTAGCTGACAGGGTGAAAATCTTGTCGTTCTGCCCCTGAAGGCAATTTACCCACCGTTCCTAGGCCGTCATTGAAAATAAGAATGTGTTCTTAACTGACTTGCCTAGTTAAATAAAGTCTAAAATATATATATATATTTTTTAAATCAGCAAATCGGCGCCCAAAAATATAGATTTCTGATTGTTATGAAAACTTGAAATCGGCCCTAATTAATCGTCCATTCCGATTAATCGGTCGACCTCTGGTCAGAAGTTTACATACACTAAGTTGACTGTGCATTTAAACAGCTTGGAAAATTACAGAAAATTATGTCATGGCTTTAGAAGCTTCTGATAGGCTAATTGACATCATTTGAGTCAATTGGAGGTGTACCTGTGGATGTATTTCAAGGCCTACCTTCAAATTCAGTGCCTCTTTGCTTGACATCATTGGAAAATCAAAAGAAATCAGCCAATACTTCAGAAAAATAATTGTAGACCTCCACAAGTCTGGTTCATTCTTGGGAGAAATTTCCAAACGCCTGAAAGTACCACGTTCATCTGTACAAACAATAGTATGCAAGTATAAACACCATGGGATCACTCAGCCATCATACAGCTCAGGAAGGAGACGAGGTCCCTCTCTTAGAGATGAATGTACTTTGATGCAAAAAGCGCAAATCAAGCTTTTGTTATTTTTAATTTTTATGAGTGTTTATGCCTGCTTGTTCTCCTGGTGTATTCTTGCTCTCGTCTCTTTCGCTCCTTCTGTTCTGTGTGCAACTTCACATTTACACCAGAGATTATATAATGACGAGATGTTCATGTCTCCACCCTAACAATGTGAGTCGTCCCAAAGGCGACAAGTTTAGGTCAAAATAACCCTATAGTAATGTTTTGGGCTTATTTTGGACAGATTTTGGTGAGAGTGAAATATCTGGCTTCGATTATTTTCTCTCTGCTTACACACACGCCAAGCCCCTCCCCCTCAAAACTACAAGGATGATCTGTCTGACAAGACTATTTGAGGTTTGGTCCATCACAATTGGTCACATGGACACCGAAACACATTAAGACATGATTTCACTGTAACAGGGGAGAAGTTAACCCTTTGTATGTCTCAACAACTAAAATTGCATACAGACACTACTAAAACAGGAGTATCAATGAACATTGGTTCTGGAAAATGAATGCTCAGTTTGTTGTGGTACCGCTATAGCAGCATTTCAGCCATAGACTGTTATACCTGTTGTCTAGTCTGTGTTTTAAAAAAAAAATGCATTTGTATAAGGAATTGGAAACTCGTTCTCATTTTGAGAAATAAGGTAGGCCACTTCATTTCAACATGTTAGCTAGCAAATAGATCCAAGTTGGCTAAACTTGAAATATAAAGACTAGCTGGCTTTGCACTAGAATGTGGATACGTCGAATACAAGGTGAAATGTCTACTCACAAGCCCTTAACCAACAATGCAGTTCAAGAAATAAGAGTGAAGAAAATATTTACCCAATAAACTGAAGTGAAAAAAATCTATCAAAAAGTAATAAAAATAAATGTACATAACAATAGCGAGGCTATATACAGGTGGTACCGATACCGAGTCAATGTGCGGGGGTACAGGTAAGTCGAGGTAATTTGTAAAGTGACTGTTGTGCCTTCTTCACCCACACAATCTCTGTGGGTGGACCATTTCAGTTTGTCAGTGATGTGTACGCCGAGGACCTTGAAGCTTTCCACTGATGGATTCTGGGTACTAACTCCTAAACTTGGGATAGGGTAATTATCAGATATCCTATTGAAATATTGAGTGCTTAGGTTTAGAGGGTCTACACCAGAAGTTAATGGTTATCTGTAGGAATAAGGTATATAGTGTGTGCAATTAAACTTGGAATGTGCTGAGTGTAGGGAAAGCGATCACATGTGGCAGGCATTGATAAGGGGAGAGAGCCATGGTTTAGTGATGAAGGGGGTCGAGGTCAGGTCAGGTCATGTTAAGGGAGAAAGAAAAGTTTATGACCGTATCACTTAGTTTCCTACCGAGCAGTAAAGATACAATGTTGTTCAGATGTGTAGGAGACTCAGCCAAGGGAAAAGGGTTAAATGTCAGTGCTTGTGTGAACAATGTATTTGTCAAATGATGAGCTTGGAGTGTACTATGGTGTTGAATGCTGAGCTGTAGTCAATGAACAGCATTCTTACATACTGTAGGTTTTCATCTTGTCCAGATGGGATAGGGCAGTGTGCAGTGTGATGGCGATTACATTAGCTGTGGATTTATTGGGGCGGTAAGAAAATTGAAGTGTGTCTAGGGTGTCAGGTAAGGTAGAGGTGATATGATCCTTGTCTAGTCTCTCAAAGCACTTCATGATGACATAAGTGAGAGCTATGGGCCGATAGTCATTTAGTTTAGTTACCTTGGGTATGGGAACAACGGTGGACATCTTGAAGCATGTGGGAACAGCAGACTGGGATAGGGAGAGATTGAATATGTCCGTAACCACTCCAGCCAGCTGGTCTGCGCATGCTCTGAGGACGCGGCTCAGGATGCCGTCTGGGCCGGTGGCTTTGCAAGGTTTAACACGCTGAAATGTCTTACTCACGTCGGCCACTGATAAGGAGAGCCCATAGTTCTTGGTAGCGGGCAGCGTCGGTGGCACTGTGTTATCCTCAACGTGGGCTTAGGAGGTGTTTATCTTCTCCGGAAGCAAGACGTCAGTGTCCATCCACAACATGGCTGGTTTACCCTTTGTAGTCCGTGATTGTCTGTAGACCCTGCCACATACGTCTTGTGTCTGAGCTTTTGAATTGCAACTCCACTTTGTCTCTGTACTGACGTTTTGTCTGTTTGATTGCCTTACCATGATAGTTTGTTGGTGATGTGGACACCAAGGAACTTGAAACTCTCAACCCGCTCCACTTCAGTCCCGTCGATGTTAATTTCCTTAAGGGGCCGATCCTTAAGTTAAGAGCTCTTTGTCACTTCCTACGAACCGGGTTGTGACAAAAACTCACACTCATTCTTACGTTTAATAAATGTATCGTGTTGTGTGTGTGGCAGGCTTACAATGATGGCAAAAAACAACATTTGAGAGTGCGCTGACCCTGGTACGCAGCTGGAGGTTGAATGTTTGAAGTGTAGCGGGACTATAAAACGTTTGGAAACCACTGGTCTACACCCATTCAGCATCGGTCAAGCTTTAGCCCCACCCATCTTTTTCTCTAAGTGAGAGAGAACAGCTCACTGAACATTACACGCCCTAGCAGAGCTGGTTAGGCTGTTATGTTATCCAGAGCGTTGGCGACTGCGACTGTGCTGTCACATTGTCCGTTTGTAAATTCAGAGCATTTCACGTTCAGAGCGCACACCGGACACTGGCCGATGAGTAAGGTTGATCCGAACGGTCTGACCTCACAACCGTAGTCAAGCTCAAGTCATTTTGTTCACCCGACCTAGAATACCTCATCATCAAATGCCGACCGTATTATCTCCCAAGAGGATTCTCTTCGGTTATAGTCAAAGCCGTGTATGTCCTCCCTCAAGCCGATACCACGTCGGCCTTCAAAGAACTTCAGTGGACTTTATACAAGCATTTCACTACACCCACAATAATATCTGCTAAACACGTGTATGTGACAAATACATTTGATTTGAAGCCCCCATGCTAACTGGCTAACATTGGCTAGCTTGCTAGCTACTTCCAGACACCTAATGAGAGAACACCCCACTCTGACCATTTTTCTCGCCCTAGCAGAGCTGGTTATGCTCTTTTCATGTTATCCAGAGTGTTGGTGACTGTGCTGCTTGTTCCCTGACACCGGTCATATTCAACGGGTGTTGAGCGTTCATAAATTCATCAGTTATTCTGCGTTACTTGCACAGTGGAGTATTTTGTTAAGACATGTAGCTAGGTAAGCAATGAACCATAATCACAACTCATGACGTTACTACCCTGCATGAATCTGCAGGTAGGTAACCAACCAGGTTCAATATTAGCTAGCTAACATTAGGCTATAGCTAGCTAAGCAAATGGCTCTGAGATACAAATAATACTGTTATACACTTAACGTTAGCTAGCGAGCCAGCCAGCTAATGTTAGCTAGATAGCTAGGTAAGCAATGAACTATAATCCCAACTCATGACGTTACTACCCTGCATGAATCTGCAGGTAGCTAACCAACCAGGTTCAATGTTAGCTAGCTAAGATTAGGCTATAGCTAGCGAAGCAAATGGCTCTTTGTCAAAATTAGAAATGTGTAATATCTGAAAATGTAGCTAGTTAGACTATCTTACCAGTATACATCATTCATGGTTGGACGTGTTTCCTGTTGGATGCCATGGTTGCCCTTAGTTTGAAGATGTAATTCAGAGACAGGTGTTTTCTCCTCCTCCTTAGCTATCATACTCAAATTCCACTGATTTTCAAAACTAACTCAGTCCTACAGAATGTGGAGAGCAACACTTATGCCGTTTGAATACACAATCCATAATAAAAATCAGTGTTAGACAGGATTACCTAAACATACTGACCAACTCAAATAGACAGAAGCGAGCTATATGGCAGACCAATCTAAACTCATCTCTCGGCATGTCCAGCCCACTCATTATCTCAGCCAGTCATGGCTAGCGGAACGCTGCTGCCTGTTTCTTTGGCTAAACCAACTAGGCTCGTAATTAAACAATTTTATTCGTATTTACAGATGGCATACAAGTTTATTATTAAGGCACGTGAAAGTTCACATGTTCGAAAAGGCATTTCTGACAAAAAAAGCATTTTGATTTAAAACAAAGTTTTCGTTCAAATGCCTCTCCTGTGAAGTAGTGACCCCCGACATACGCCTAGTTTCCTGAAACGGGTCCCAAATTGTAAGCTTCCCCAAACTCACTTATACAGCTTAAACCTGCTATGAGTCTCTTTTTAGCTGCCACAGTTACAAGCAGGCTGTACAATTTAAACAAACTCTGCAGCCATGGTAAATATTGCTCTGAGCGTTTGAGCATACTTCTGGTACTTATTTCACTGTAATGTACAGTATGCATAAACAGAATTTGAAAAAAATATGTAGATGTAATATGTAGACATTTTATAGTTGTTTGTAAGAATTTTACATTCATGTCTCATCTATTGGCAAATTTGACCCATACAGACAAAAAACATTACAAATATATTTTAGATACATTTTAAATACATTTAAATACATTTCACATGCATCCCAAAATGTGTATCTAAAATATATATCACATGTTGAAGTTATCGGAAAATGTATTTAATGTATTTCAAAATACATTCTGAAATACATTAAAGAATGTATTTTATAATATATTTTCACAATTGTTTATTGATTTTATATTTAGTAAATATATTTTCAAATGTATTTGGAAATGTTTTGTAAAATATATTCCAACATGATTTTTATATTTTTTAATTTAAATGTTTGGGAAAAATCTTAAAATTTGCCAAATCATATTGTAACAAAATGGTGACTGTCTTAACCATTAAACTTTAGTAGGCTCTTTGGTATCACATGCACTTATCAGTCTCATTAAAACCTCTTAAGGATCGGACCCTTTTTTTTTCAGTTTTCGTTTCAATTTTTCACCTAAAATGACACATCCAAATCTAACTGCCTATAGCTCAGCATCTGAAGCAAGGATATGCATATTCTTGATTACTTTTGAATGTTTGTGGAAATGTTAAATGAATGTAGGAGAATATAACACATTTAGGTCTGGTAAAAGATAATACAAAGAAAAAAACATGTATTTTCTTTGTATTTTTTTGTACCATCATCTTTGAAGCTCAGATGCTCCAGCCCAGATGCAATTTAGACGTTGGCCACTAGATGGCAGCAGTGTATGTGCCAAGTTTTAGACTGATCTGATTAACCATTGCATTTATGTTCAAAATGTTGTATCATGACTCCCCAAATGTGCCTAATTTGTTTATTAATACATTTTCAAGTTCATAACTGTGCACTCTTCTCAAACAATAGCATGGTGTTCTTTCACTGTATTAGCTACTATACATTGGACAGTGCAGTTGGATTAATTAACAAGAATTTAAGCTTTCTGCCAATATCAGATATGTCCATGTCCTGGAACATTTTCTTGTTACTTACAACCTCATGTTAATCACATTAGCCTACGTTAGGGAAACCGTCCTTCCGGGGACCCACCAATCCTGTAGAGGTTTTAAGACTGCAGAACTGTCAGTATAAAGGTTAAAGGTTAACCTTTAATCACAGAACACAATATACAACATTTACTGGCATGACAATCCATCTCATGGGTGGTATTCTGCCAGTTCCGTATGCATACTTTTTTTGCAAAAGAGTCCCCTTCTTAGCTTAGCGAATAGATAAACCCGGTACAGCTACTGTAGTGTTGAAGGATGATTTATTGCCACTGCTTCGAAGGTACAGTAATAGTGACTGAAATGAGTAAAACTGAAATATAGAAAGGAAAGAACAATGAGTATGACTTATAGCTGAATACTAGAATACTTCATTCTCAATAATAACACAGCATGTATTTGTATACATTTTCATAAACACAGAAATATGCAGCATTATGCATTCAATCGGATGTAAATAATTCCGCTAAACATGACAAGATCAAATGCACTGACCAGATATCCATTTGGCTATCAAGAAGTGTCAGTAAATGTCATTAAACAATCATCCGTACAAAATATCATCATGAATTGAATACCAAATATGTTATGATTCCTTTTACTTACCATACTTCTACAAAATGATAGGAAGAAGGATGGTGTTTGATAACATCTGCAACTCCACAGTGTGACTTTCACCATTTTTAGAATCTAAATTCTTCTACAGGATTTAGCATATTAAATGAACAACGCACATCAACACAGGACAGTGGCCCCCAAGTGGTCAACAATTGAATTACACGATGGCCTAATGGAAATCAAGCTCCGCTACAGGGGCCAGAACAGGGGGCCAAAAAACAATATATGTTGTTAAAATGCATTTTTATTGTACTTGACACGTACCAAAAGCACAAACATGCATTTAAATGACTACAAAAATGATACATTATCGTAATGTAGTAACTCCATGTCTTTCATGTACATATGACAAGTAAACGAACTTGATGAGAGCATTGCAACCAATGTCCAACAGGCAGAACTTAACGTGTACTGGGTTTTTCCACGAAATGAGTGTCTTTTTGCATCCTTTTGATATGTTAAGTAGAAATTATGCACCAATATTGAATTTTAAAAGCCTGTTAGGCCTTTATGAAATGAAGTGCCCTTTAATATAGACCACATGGAAAATTCACTAAATCTGTTTGTCAATATGAATAAAGACTTTCTAAAGTGACAATTAAGCATTTTGACATGTCCCTCCGTGCACCCTCTGTGACTTTTAGGAAGATATTAACATGTCCCTCCGTGCACCCTCTGTGACTTTTAGGAAGATATTAACATGTCCCTCCGTGCACCCTCTGTGACTTTTAGGAAGAGTTTAACATGTCCCTCCGTGCACCCTCTGTGACTTTTAGGAAGATATTAACATGTCCCTCCGTGCACCCTCTGTGACTTTTAGGAAGAGTTTAACATGTCCCTCCGTGCACCCTCTGTGACTTTTAGGAAGAGTTTAACATGTCCCTCCGTGCACCCTCTGTGACTTTTAGGAAGAGTTTAACATGTCCCTCCGTGCACCCTCTGTGACTTTTAGGAAGATATTAACATGTCCCTCCGTGCACCCTCTGTGACTTTTAGGAAGAGTTTAACATGTCCCTCCGTGCACCCTCTGTGACTTTTAGGAAGACATTAACATGTCCCTCCGTGCACCCTCTGTGACTTTTAGGAAGATATTAACATGTCCCTCCGTGCACCCTCTGTGACTTTTAGGAATAGTTTAACCTACTAACTCCCTCAAAATACTCAAAAAGTTTTCACCATTATTGTAAAGCCCTATTTTGTTGCTTTGACAAAGTAATTTCCAAAGATGATTATCTATTTCATGTGATTTAGGGATTCGTTTACATTTACTGTCTGTCCCTCATTTAAAGGTCAACCCTGTTATGTGAACTGAACTCTCATTTGAATATGAAACATTGAACATCTAATAGTCAAATCATAGAGTGGAACCAGCTCGCCTTCTTTTACACTATTTGGCCCTTTCCTGGCGTTTTGTGTTGAACAAATGACCGCGTTGAGCATAACACGTCAACCCTGTTGCCCATAGATAAACAGGCTAGAAATGTTTTAACAATTAAAAACTTTTTTTTGTGAATCTTTCATTCAATTGCCCCTTCCTGTTGCACACAACAAGCTTTCCATTGCCCCTGTCACAAAGGGATTCAGGCTGATTTTTACTAGTAAATACCTGTTTGAGGGCTGTTCGAGTGGATTTTTCCCTGATATGGTAAATTCCCACTTTCCACTTGGTTACAAACTCACCATAACAACGCTAACCATCCACTGTAGAGACGTATATGACATATGGAGCGTTTTATATGATTGATAGTTTTTGTTTAAATACATAAAAACTAAAATACTCTCCTTCACAATTTTAATTATATAACTACCCACCTTTCCATCCACTGTTTTTATGTGAGTAAAGTCATACAGTATATAACAAAAAATCATGACAGCTGTGATGGAAACAGTTATATCAGTCCCGACAGATCATTTGTTCATTCGACATGGTGGGATTTTCAGTAAAATTAATTATGTGAGAAATGGTGGTGGAAATGCCTTTATGTGCAAATATTGATACAATAACCATCATATCAAAGTAAACTTGGAGTCACTACAACTTGGGAAACCATGCAGTTCATTAGGCTACAGATGAAATAAGTTATAATGAACTTCACAGGATGGTGAAATGGTGATGGTGATGAGTTTGATGCTCATTTCCAATAAATATTGAGGGTCTTATTCTGGTGACATGATGATCGATGCTTGACTGCTGTTTGACAAGTAAACATATTCTTATCCATAATAATCATGTAGACTCTAGTCTAACCACACAGCATACTACCTGCACTATCTGCGACCTGTTGGCTAGAGCACACACGCCAAGCACAGAGTAGGCACATTTGGTATTTTACGCAACAGTGATGGAAACACATTGAACTCTAGATTTTTATTTGGTTTGCATTACGTCATTACACACTGATTTGTGTCCAAAACAAGTCAGTTTGGTAGAAACACACCACTGTTGGGAAAATGTATTTACGCAGATTTTAGAATATTTGCATGAAAATCTGCCGCCAATTGGATGGAAACCTAGCTACTGACACAGTTTTTGCTTGGCAGCCAAAACAATCATAAACCATTTATCAACATGTAAAAAGTTTAATTTAAGAAGCCGACTTAGGAACCAACCTGGAGATTAGATGTCATAGCCACGCATTTGTGGAATATTGTCAGGCCTAACTGTCACTGATCCCTCCGGTTTTGTTGCTCATTCCGTGCACCAGTTTCGGAGGTTTACGGGCTAGAGTGGGCCTCCTGGATGTCACGCCCTGACCTTAGAGAGCTGTTTTATTTCTCTATTTGGTTAGGTCAGGGTGTGATGTGGGGTGAGCATTCGATGATTTGTTTTCTATCTTTCTTTATTTCCATGTTCTGGCCAGGTATGGTTCTCAATTAGGGACAGCTGTCTATCGTTGTCTCTGATTGGGAATCATACTTGGGTAGCCCTTTTCCCCTCCTTTGATTGTGGGTAGTTAACTTTGTTAGAGGCATCATAGCCCTGTTGAACTTCACAGTCATTTTTGCATTGTTTATTGTTTTGTTGGCGACATTCTAATAAAAAGGAATATGTACGCTCACCATGCTGCACCTTGGTCCACTTCTTACGACGCCCGTGACAGAACTACCCACCACCAAGGGACCAAGCAGCGTGGCCAGGAGGAACAGGGCCCGGGAGAAGAGAGAATGGAGGACATCATGGACATGGGAGGAGGTGATGGCAGGGGACAAGACCCTGCCATGGAAACAGGCTGAAGTAGCGAGGGAGGAACAACTTCGCTCCCAGGAGTCACATCAACGAAGCAGACACGAGAGACAGCCGCCCCCAAAAAATATTTTGGGGGGCACACGGGGAGTTTGGCTGAGTCAGGTCGTACTGGTCAGGCACCGTGTTATGCGGTGGAGTGTATGGTGTCTCCAGTGTGTGTTCACGGCCCGAATCGGCCAGGCTAGAGTGGGCCTCCAGCCAGGTCAGAGGGTGCCGGCTCAGCGCATCTAGCTGCCAGTACGTCTCTATGGCCCAGGATATCCTGCGCCGGCTCTGCGCACTGTGTCTCTGGTGCATCTGCACAGCCCCGTGCGTCCTGTGCCTGCGCCCCACACGTGCCGGGCCAAAGTAACCATCCAGCCAGGACGGGTTGTGCAGGCTCTATGCTCGAGACCTCCAGTATGTACCTCCTGTATGTCTCTCCACTCCAGTGATGATCCGTGGCAAGAACCTCCAGTGATGATCCATGGCACGAAGCCTCCAGTGATGATCCATGGCAAGATGCCTCCAGTGATGATCCATGGCACAAAGCCTCCAGTGATGATCCATGGCAAGAAGCCTCCAGGGATGATCCATGGCAAGAAGCCTCCAGGGATGATCCATGGAACGAAGCCTCCAGTGATGATCCATGGCACAAAGCCTCCAGTGAGGATCCATGGTACGAAGCATCCAGTGATGATCCATGGCATGAAGCCTCCAGTGATGATCCATGGCAAGAAGCCTCCAGGGATGATCCATGGCAAGAAGCCTCCAGGGATGATCCATGGCAAGAAGCCTCCAGGGATGATCCATGGCAAGAAGCCTCCAGGGATGATCCATGGCACAAAGCCTCCAGTGATGATCCATGGCAAGAAGCCTCCAGGGATGATCCATGGCAAGAAGCCTCCAGGGATGATCCATGGAACGAAGCCTCCAGTGATGATCCATGGCACGAAGCCTCCAGTGATGATCCATGGCATGAAGCCTCCAGTGATGATCCATGGCAAGAAGCCTCCATGAATGATCCATGGCAAGATGCCTCCGGTGATGATCCATGGCACGAAGCCTCAGGTGATTATCCATGGCACGAAGCCTCCAGTGATGATCCATGGCACGAAGCCTCCAGTGATGATCCATGGCACGAAGCCTCCAGTGAGGAGTCATGGCACGAAGCCTCCAACGACTGACTCAACGACGGACTCCAGTCCGGAGCCTCCAGTGACGACCTTTAGTCCGGAGGAAAATAACTTAAATGTTGGTAAATAGGACTCTGGCTCGCACAAGCCACTTAGTTTTACTTCTAAATACGAGGTCCACCGGCATCATCACATCTGTCGTTTCATGATGGGCAAAATAATAACAGGAGCTGGCAAAAATAATGATTAAAAGGGGATGTCCGCTCACTGTTTTGCTTTTCCCAAACTTGAGGGGAGACTAAGCTTGTTTTTAATCAAATGAAACAAAAACAAGCAATCTGTTTTGTAAAACAACAACGATATTTCTAAATAGGATGGTGTCAGATTCATGATATCATAAATCACATCCCTCGTTCTATGGCACTGTGTGCACACCCAGGCCTAAATGTCTTTGCCCGTAACATTCACACGTCTATACAAAATACTAGGCTCCTGTGAATTGTATTGTTTCCTATGTGCAAGGCACATTCTTAAAAAGAATGTGCCGTTGATATGGCATTATAGGAGCACTGAATAGTTTTGAGGACAGCGTCTTTGGTAATCGGACGAGGGGCGCTCTTTGGACGGATAGCTTACTTTAACTAGCGAAATGAAGTATGCAGGTATGTCAATTGTAAATCATGAAAAAGCATGAGGGCAAAAACCTATGAATAAAACCCCTTTAATCATAGGCTACTTAGCTAATGCATGCCCAGAATAAAAATATGCACCTATGCGAAGATGCTGACCTGGCCTTGATTAAGGAGAGGGTAGGCTATGCTTGGTTTTTAATCAAATTAAACGAAATGGGGGAAAACCAATAATACGAGATTCACCGGCACAAAAGGCACATCTCTTGTTCGATGGGCACTTTGCGTCGTGACTGGATAGGCTGCACATCCGCTCTCAAAATCCATGCGTTAAGACTATTAATACATACTGTTAAGACCTGATTTTAGTGGGTCTTGAAACTTCCCTTCAGCACTGCATGAAATTGTCACTTTTGCGCTTGTTTTTAAGGACACACCTTAAATATTGCCTCCCCTCCCACCTTAGCGTAAATTGCTGAGCCTGGCATAAGTGGTGGAAAATGCCAGTGCTCCAGTTTTTACATTATGAAATTGCAAACTCACTTGCATTTGACACTTGAACTTCTACCACCAGCCAGATATAGAGCCTGAGATGCATTACTGAAGTAAAAAAAACATATATGAATAGAGATAACCTACTTATTATTAGTGAGATGAATGTCTACCCACTGGGCACAAACTGGTTGAATTAACATTGTTTTATGTCATTTGTCAACGTATTGTGACGTGGAATCTAGGTAGAAAATACATTGGATTAGAAAAAAGTCATCAACTGCATTTAATGTTTTGATTTAGTCCATTTTTTTTATTTTGATCTTTAGTTGAGATGGAGACGTGAACGGACATTTTGATTATTCATTTGTAGACAAACTGGAATTAAAGCCAGACTAAGTCAGTTGCACACATGAAACTATCCAAGCAGAAAATACATCTCCTTTAAATGTTGATATTTGGTTGCCTTGTCAACCAAACACAATTCAACGTTACTTTTGTAATACATTAAATAGCCTAAAACAAAGGCTATTTTACAAACAAATGTAACATTCAACCTTAAAATGAGTAACATCCATGGCCACATTTAGAGGTTACTGTAATTATACATTTCTTCTTATGTGTAGCGTGCATGTTCAGGATAGCATGGATAGCTCGTCGCAGGTCTGTGGAGGTCTTCACAATTTGCTGTATTAATCTGTTCTGAATCTCGAACGGCATTGATCCCATGCACCATGTACTTTTAATGTGATCTCAACTGCAATCCAGGTCATTTTTTTTCTCTAAAGTGATAACACAATCTGTTGTACACACAAAAAAAAGAAATCTGACATTGTATTTGGACTTTGCTGTGCTTTTAAATGGTTTGAAAGCATATTGATAACATATTGGAAATTCAACACCTTTTTGTCTGTCTTTTTGAGTGGGTGAACATTGGTGTTAATCTCTTTGAATCAACTTCTCAACCAAATATTTCCCAATTATCCATGTTGAAATGATGTGGTGTGACCAGTGGTTAATGACTTGACTCATTTAGTGACTATTCAATTATGTTATGTTTTCCAGTTCGGATAGCGATCAATGAAATGGCCTTCCTGAAAACCCGAGATGAGGACGAGACAGCCAACCTCATCTGGAGCGACTCGGCTGTGCAGCACGAGAAAATCGCTGATCTCAGGAACTACCAGGTATGTAGGGAACAGTTTGACACATCTTTGCCTTGGTATGCCTGTGACCTTCCACATGGGGCTTGGTAGAGTTTCTTTCTTTAAAGTAAAGATGTTTGTTTGTGAAGTAAGTTCTAAAGGGGGAAGGGTGCAGTATAATTCGTGTTGAGAAATTAATTAGAAAATAATGCCGTACATCTTTAAGGTAAACACTTTTCAGAGAACATCGGAGGGTTTCCATGTCTGTGGTTTTCCCGTCAAATTGGGCTACTTTGATAACGATGCCGCTGATAAATTTACTAGTTGCGGGTGTTTGGGATACTTCTAAATTGGTCAGTTCTATATGGGATCCTTGGGACATCCCTACCTTAACCTTAACCCTTACCTAAACCTAACCTTAAACATTTTACAGTTTGACTTTAATGGGGTGGGGACGTCCAAAGGACCCCGGATAGCATGGACCCTTCTAAATTACACCTCAGCCACCAAGGCATTTAAAAGCATACATGTATTTCACTGACCTGCTGCTGACAATCAGGCAGTGAGGAAGGCTGTTGCTGAGTGAGTTAGTGAGTGAGTGGAGGGGGCGGGCCAGAGGGGGGCGTGTGTGTGTGGTGAGAAAGTGGTGCAGCAGGCAGCTGAGTCACATGAGTGCAGCATGTGCGCACATCATGATAGGTGATGTGAGAACAACAATCAAACCGCACAGGTGTTGTGGAAGCTACTCTGAAGATATATATTTTACCAAGGTACCAATTACTTTACACTAACAGAGGTTAAGCTGCACCAATGCTACCATTAAACTATAGTACTTAACTTTAGTTACTTTGAAAAGTAGATCACGACATCCAAGCTACTTAGTGATAAATTATCATATCTAAACCTGAAATGTCATAGACTACAAATTGCAAGAACACATGTTAAGAGTGTGCAATTTAGCCTATGAAAAACAATGTTTGAAGTGAGAATTAGTCAGGTCTTATGCTGAAAAATAAAGGGAATTCTTGCTTACCTCACTGATATTTAGGGGTTCACAGCTAAGCTGAGAAACCTATTGTTATTCTCAGATGTTTTTTTTCTTGACATAGTCAAACAACTCAAGCATACACTGAGTATACAAAACATTAAGAACACCTGCTCTTCCATGACGTAGACTGACCAGGCAAATCCAGTTGAAAGCTATGATCGCTTATTGATGTCACTTGTTAAATCCATTTCAATCAATGTAGATGAAAGGGAGGAGACACGTTAAAGAAGGACTTTTAAGCCTTGAGACAACTGAGACATGGATTGTGTATGTCTGCAATTCAGAGGGTGAAAGGGCAAGGAAAAATATTTAAGTGTCTTTGAATGGGGTATGGTAGCAGGTGCCAGACGCACTGGTTTGTGTCAACAACTACAGCGCTGCTGGGTTTTTCCACACAACAGTTTCCTGTATGTATTAAGAATGGTCCACCACCCAAAGGATATCCAGCCAACTTGAGACTACTGTGGGAAGCATTGGAGTCAACATGGGCCAGCATCCCTGTGGAACGTTTTCGATACCTTGTAGAATCCATGCTCTGACGAATTGAGGCTGTTCTGAGGAAAAAGGGGCAGGGGGAGGTAGGGCTGGGCAATATGGCCTAAAAGTAATATCTACATTTTTTTCAGAGGTTTGGACAATTCACGATATATATCTAGATTTCTCTTGTTTTTCTCTAAACAAATTAAAAAAGGCCAAGACATAATTCTTAATAGAATTTTCTTTATTAAAATAACAAAATATGCAAGGCCTCAAAGCCTATTTGTGCAAAACAAATGAACAACACTGCTTGCCAGGCTGTCATCATTGTATGCAAATCCAATAAAAAATTAAGAATGAAAACATG
Source organism: Oncorhynchus keta (assembly GCF_023373465.1). Classification (NCBI taxonomy): domain Eukaryota; kingdom Metazoa; phylum Chordata; class Actinopteri; order Salmoniformes; family Salmonidae; genus Oncorhynchus; species Oncorhynchus keta. The sequence continues at coordinate 9,360,518 of NC_068428.1, forward strand.
TATGCCTAAGAAGAATTTACACAATAATAAATCAAATAATAAATATTCTGTCAAACAAAATATCTTCCTTTACTTTCTTCTTCACAAGTTTCTGGCGAGGAACACAATCCTGTCTAATGACTTGAGGCATGCCCTGTGACATGTCACAATGTTCCCACCTGTGCTAAAGACCCTCTCTGAAGGGGCACTTGTAGCAGGAATGCACAAGTAATTGTTAAGCAAGCTTACTCAGTCTTGGGAAGTTGGCCTCATGGAGCCTCCACCACTCAAGTGGGTCTTTGTCTGGGTCTGTGCCAGGGGACATCATCAAGTAACTTGACAACTCAGTTTTGATGTTGTCCTCCTCTGACTGTGGGCCAGACAGCATTGTCTTCTTGAAGAAGCTTGCAAGTGTTTTCTTGCCCTTCTTAGACACAGGTTCACTTTCTTCTTCTTGGTGCACAGTTGTGCCAGGGTGACGTGTGCTTTCCTCAGCTAGCAGAGACCAGCTCCAAAACAGCTCTTTGTTTGATGCTCTCAATCTTGTCATCTGCTTTATATGTTGTCCTGAACCAGGGATCCACCAGCGAGGCTATATCAAGGAGTTCAACTGTGAAAGGATCTTCATACTTGTCGTTGAGATACTGTAGTGTGGCACTCTTGATTTTCTTTGTGAGCGTGCCCTCACCTTCCTCTGGCTACAGGAGGCTGCTGTTGAACAGGTTTAGCACAGGCTTGAGGTATGAGACGCTGACGTAGTTCTCCCCAGACAGCATGTCAGTGAATTCCTGTAGTGGCCCTATGGCTTTGTTCACCGACTCCAACACATCAATATCCTGATAGTTGGGCAGCAGGTGCCTGCTTTTCTTCTCTGAGGCCAGGACTCGGGCTATGGCCTTTTCTTGTTCCAGGATTCATTCTATCATCTTCTGTCTTGATCCCCACCTGGTTGGGGACTCTGTTGAGAGCTGGTGAGTGTGTAGACTGAGCTCAGTCTGTGCTACAGACAAGTCTCTCTTCTTCCAGCTGAAGGAAAAGATACTGACCACCTTCTTGCACAACCCAATGGCACGGTCAACTCGTGTGTCTTTCCCACCATCCTCTGAAAATAATGAAGAAAGAAAGGATTCTAAGAATGGCAGCATGTTCAATAATGTGACAAGTACAGCATTCAGTTGACCTGTCAAACCAACACCACCCCCCTCCCACCCACATGCCTATGCTATTGTTTAGGAATGTTTGACCACTAGCTGTTTGAATATGTAATTTATATAATCATTTTGATTGAAAATGTATTAATTTAGTTAATGTTGTTATAATTAAAACAGCCTGTGGTTATTTGCTGTTGGATTGGCAGAATGACTACTAACACATTAGCCTATAGCTGGCCTGAACATAACTTTTTTGTTGCACTTTAATTATCCAATGTCGCAATTACCGATGGCGAGGTGAAGTCTGTGTTCAAAACAGGCGGATCCAGTTGTTCAAGCGCAAATGCTTTTATCATGTTGCTCCCACTGTCCGTTGTCATGCACACCTGTCGGTCTTCGCTCATCAAACGTTCAGCTTGTCTTTTAGCAGATGTTTTGGGAATCGGCGACTGCATTGCGTAGTCTCATGCATTCCTCCCATTCCACCTCGTGTTTCAGTTGCAGGTGATGGAAGAGGTTAGTTGTCCTGCTGCTTTTTGAAGCAATTGTCTTTCGACACGTTTTACACAGGACATTAGTTTGCTGAACATCAGACCTCTTAAATCCGAACCACTTCCATATTACTCAAAAAACATTGCTGCCCTTTTTGGGGATGATAGAGAGCAGTAGAGATACTCTGAATGATCGGCTATGAAAAGCCAACTGACATTTACTCCTGATGTGTTGACCTGTTGCACCCTCGACAGCCACTGTGATTATTATTATTTGACCCTGCTGGTCATCTATGAACATTTGAACATCTTGGCCTTGTTCTGTTATAATCTCCACCCGGCACAGCCAGTAGAGGACTGGCCACCCCTCATAGCCTGGTTCCTCTCTAGGTTTCTTCCTAGGTTTTGACCTTTCTAGGGAGTTTTTCCTAGCCACCGTGCTTCTACACCTACATTTATTGCTGTTTGGGGTTTTAGGCTGGGGTTTCTGTACAGCACTTTGTGACATCAGCTGATGTAAGATGGGCTTTATAAATACATTCGATTTGATGATATCCTCACGAGAGGCTGAGTTGGCTTCCTCACTTTCCATTTTGGTGGAACTCTTACCGCCGCTACACTGCTGCGGCGTGGTTATAATTAGTGAAAGGCTGTCTAGGGTTGTGATTGGTGGATAACCTCTGTGGACGTGTTGTCACGCAATTGGGACATGATTAGACATTACCCTGAAAGAGAAGAGACAGTGAGATGCTGCGTTTGTAAAACGTTGCAACATTATAACAGAACCGCGATTCTTGCCATACAGGCATTTTCCATATCTATGCTCAAACACAGTCGAATATAACGGAAAAAAAACTTGATATATCGCCCAGTCCTAGGGGGAGGGTTCAACTCGGTGTAGGTGTTCCTAATGCTTGGTATGCTCAGTGTAGATTGTTCACTTTATTTCTAATTTGGCACACAGAAACTAGAGGCCATGAGTAACTTGGTCAAAAATAATGGCGCTGATTGTCCTATAGGCGGTGCTGTTATAAGCGGTCTCACTAAAACTCTCATCTGCCATCCCGTTTGACCTAGAGACTTGAAACTGTATATGTAGGTGTCTTTCCTCATGCTGATCAGATTTGCCTCAAGGACCCATCATGATAGATTTTCCTCCATCTTGGACATTTTGGAAAACCTTTTGAAAAACCTATTCTAATGAATCATAGGTCCAAATAACACCAGATTTATCTTAGTTTGAGGAAAGCTAAGGGATAGAGTTAGCGCTAGTAGTTAGCTACGTACTTCTCCAGTCATACCAATTAAATGGAAAAATGCAGAGAACAAGGTGAAGTAATTTTAGATTGTCATTATGGAGACACCTATTGGATAAATGTGTGCACTCCTCTCTTGCGGCAAAAAAAAAGAAAGTGGTTGAGTGATTATTGGGCTAAATTATTTTGGCAAGAAAAAGTTTGTGAACCCTTTGGAATTACCTGGATTTCTGCATAAATTGGTCAATACATTTTATCTGACCTTCATCTAAGTCACAACAATAGACACACACTTAAACTAATAACACACATATTATTGTATTCAATATAGACAAGAAAAATACATAATTAAAAAATTCACAGTGTAGGTTGGAAAAAGTATGTCAACCCCTAGCTATTCGAGTCAGGAGTCAGCTAACCTGGAGTACAATCATTGAGATGAGATTGAAGATGTTGGTTAAAGTTATACAAAACACTCACAAAATTTGAGTTTGATATTCACAAGAAGCATTGCCTGATGTGAACCGTGCGTCGAACAAAATAGATATCAGAAGACCTAAGATTAAGAATTGTTGACTTGCATAAAGCTGGAAAGGGTTACAAAAGTATCTCTAAAAGCCTTGATGTTCATCAATCCACAGTAAGACAAATTATCTCTAAATTGAGAAAGTTCAGCACTGTTGCTACTTTCCTTAGGAGTGGCTGTCCTGCAAAAATGACTGCAAGAGCACTTTGCAGAATACTTAATGAGGTTAAGAATTAAGAAGAATCCTAGAGTGTCAGCTAAAGACTTACAGAAATCTCTGGAACATGCTAACATCTCTGTTGACGAGTCTACAATACGTAAAACACTAAACAGAATGGTGTTTATGGGAGGACACCACTGAAGAAGCCACTGCTGTCCAAAAAACCCCATTGCTGCACATCTGAAGTTCGCTGTGGAACATCCAGCACCTGGACGGTCCACAGCGCTACTGGCAAAATACTCTGTGGACAGATGAAACTACAGTTGAGTTGTTTGGAAGGAACACACAACACTATGTGTGGAGAAAAAAGGCACAGTACACCAACATGACAACCTCATCCAAACTGTAAAGTAATGGTGGAGGCAGCATCATGGTTTGGGGCTGCTTTGCTGCCTCAGGACCTGGACATCTTGCTATCATCGATGGAAAAATGTATTCCCAAGTTTATCTATATTTTAGGCTATCTGTCCGCCAATTGAATGTCAACACAAGTTGGGTGACGCAACAGGACAACGACCCAAAACAGAGAAGTAAATCAACAACAGAATGGCTTCAACAGAAGAAAATACACCTTCTGGAGTGGCCCAGTCAGAGTCCTGACCTCAACCCGATTGACCTCAAGAGAGCGGTTCACACCTGACATCACAAGAATATTGCTGAACTGAAACAGTTTTGTAAAGAGGAATGGTCCAAAATTCCTCCTGACCGTCGTGCAGGTCTAATCCGCAACTACAGACCAGCCAGAGTTTCCCCCTGTTGCTTGCATAGTTTTATGACCCTTCAGTGCTGTCGTGTCACACCAAGTGAGAACGGCCACGGTGAGCGCCTCAGCAGCAGCCAGTGTACCATGAGGCGAGCAAGAAGTAGCTTTGAATTTACTTTAACTCGTTTTAACTCGTTTCCTTGGTTCAACCCCCACGGCCCAGTGCTTCTTACACACTGCTCTGCTTCGGCATCCGAGAAGAGGAGATGGAGGGGTGGTTTGGAGACAAGGCATGTCAGAGTCCCTGCTGTGTCCCCAGGCTCCTCCAGTACAACAGCCAGATCACATGAAGAGTGTGCCGGCCTGTCATAGTGCCAGTCACTTTATAATGGCAGAACCTTTGTTCTTTGTAATCAGCAGGTGTAGACTAACAGTGAAAGCTTACTCACTGGCCCTTCCCATCAATGCAGAGTAATAATAGAGACATGATACAAAGAGGAATAAATACACAATGAGTAACGATAACTTTGCTATATACACGGGGTACCAGTACCGAGTCGTGATGCTGGGGTACGAGGTAATTGAGGTAGATATGTACATATAGGTAGGGATAAAGTGACGAGGCAACATGATAGATAATAAACAGTATCAGAGTCAAAAGAGTTCAAATTAGATAGTTAACCAATAGATACCCAGACAATCTAACTATTTAGCAGTCTTATGGCTTGGGGGTAGAAGCTCTTCAGGTTCCCGTTGGTTCCAGAATAGGTGCATCGGTACCGCTTGCCGTGTGGTAGCAGAGAGAACAGTCTATGACTTTTTAGGGCCTTCCTCTGACACATCCTGGATGGCAGGGAGCTTAGCCCCAGTGATTTACTGGGCCTTAGGCACTACTCTCTGTAGCACCTTGCAGTTGCCATACCAAGCTGTGATGCAGTCAGTTAAGATGCTCTCAATAGTCACGCTGCTCTCAATAGTGCAACTGTAGAACTTTTTGAGGATCTGACGGTCCATGCCAAATCTTTTCAGTCTCCTAAGGGGGAAGAGGCGTTGTCGTGCCCTCTTCATGACAGTTGGTGTGTGTGGACCATGATCATTCTGTAGTAATGTGGACACAGAGGAACTTGAAGCTCTCAAACCGCACCACTACAGCACCGCCGATGTGAATGGAGGCGTGCTTGGCTCTCCATTATCTGTAGTCCACGATCAGCTCCTTTGTCCTGCTGACGTCCGTCAATTCAATTCAATGGGCTTTATTGGCATGGGAAACATATATTTATATTGCCAAGCAAGTGAAATAGACAATAAACAAAATAATCTAAACAAGGGGAATAAACAATTAGAAATTAACAGTAAACCTTTCAAATGTTATATTATTGTCTATGTACAGCATTGTAACAATGTGAAAATAGTTGAAGTATGAAAGGGAAAATAAATAAACAGTCTTTGTGCTCCACTGGTTGCCCTATTCTTGTGGCAACAGGTCACAAATATTGCTGCTGTGGTGGCACATTGTGGTATTTCATCTCATAGATATGGGAGTTTATCAAGATTGGATTTTTCTTTTTCAAATTCTTTGTGGATCTGTGTAATCTGAGGGATATATGTGTCTCTAATATGGTCATACATTTGGCAGGAGGTTAGAAAGTGCAGTTCAGTTTCCACCTCATTTTGTGGGCAGTGTGCACATAGACAGACCTGGCTCTCAAAAGAAGACAGGCTATGTCAGTCTCTCTCGATAGCACGGCCATGCTCACTGAGTCTGTACAAACAGTACCAGTCAAAAGTTTGGACACACCTACTCAATCAAGGGTTTTTCTTTATTTTGACTATTTTCTACATTGGAGAATAATAGTGAAGACATCAAAACAATGAAATAACACATGGAATAATTTAATAACCAAAAAGTGTTAAACAAATCAAAATCTATTTTATTTTTTAGATTCTTCAAAGTAGCCACCCTTTGCCTTAATGACAGCTTTGCACACTCTTGGCATTCTCTCAACCAGCTTCACCAGGAATGCTTTTCCGTCAATCTTGAAGGAGTTCCCACATATGCTGAGCACATGTTGGCTGGTTTTCCTTCACTCTGCAGTCCAACTCAACCCAAACCATCTCAATTGGGTTGAGGTCGGGTGATTGTGGAGGCCAGGTCATCTGATGCAGCACTCCATCACTCCCCTTCTTGGTCAAATAGCCCTTACACAGCCTGGAGGTGTGCTGGGTCATTGTCATGTTGAAAACAAATGATAGTGGGACTAAGCACAAATCAGATGGGATGGCGTTTTGCGGCAGAATGCAGTGGTAGCCATGCTGGTTAAGTGTGCCTTGACTTCTAAATAAATCACTGACAGTGTCACCAGCAAAGCAACCCCACACCATCACACCTCCTCTTCCATTCTTCACGGTGGGAACCACACATGCGGAGATCATCCGTTCACCCACTCTGCGTCTCACAAAGAACTGAAAATCTCAAATTTGGACTAAAGGACAGATTTCCACCGGTCTAATGTCCATTGCTTGTGTTTCTTGGCCCAAGCAAGTCTCTTCTTCTTATTGGTGTCCTTTAGTAGTGGTTTCTTTGCAGCAATTCGACCGTGAAGGCCTGATTCACGCAGTCTCCTGAACAGTTGATGTTGAGATGTGTCTGTAGCTTGAACTCTGTGAAGCATTTATTTGGGCTGCAATCTCAGGTGCAGTAAACTCTAATGAACTGATCCTCTGCAGCAGAGGTAAGTCTGGGTCTTCCTTTCCTGTGGCGGTCCTCATGAGAGCCAGTTTCATCATAGCGCTTGATGGTTGATGTCTTAAAGTAACGATGGACTGTTATTTTTGAGCTGTTCTTGCCATAATATGGTCTTTTACCAAATAGTGCTATGTTCTGTATACTCTCTTGGGGCTCTGTGGGGTCTGTTTGTGTTAGTACCAGCTGTCTGAAGGGACTCTTCTTTAGGCTCACCTCTCTGTAGGTGAGGGCTTTGTTATGGAAGGTTTGAGAATTCCTTTTAGGTGCTTGTAGAATTTAATTGCTATTTTCTGGATTTTGATAATTTGTGGGAAACATCCTAATTCTGTTCTTCATGCATTATTTGTTGTTTTACGTGGTACACTGAGGATGTTTTTGCAGATTTCTGCATGCAGAGTCTCAATTTGGTGTTTGTCCCATTTTGTGAATTCTTGGTTGGTGAGTGGACCCCAGACCTCACATCCATAGAGGGAAATGGTTTCTATAACTGTTTAAGTATTTTTATCCAGATCCTAATTGGGATGCAAAATGTGATGTTCCTTCCGTAGATGGCCCTTCTTGCTTTGCCTCTCAGATCGTTCACAGCTTTGTGGAAGTTACCTGAAGTGCTAATGTTTAGGCCGAGATACAGTAGGTATTGTTTTTTGTGTACTTTAGGGCAACACTGTCTTTGGTGGAATTTTGTATTTGTGGTCCTGGCAACTGGACATTTTTTGGAACACCATTATTTTTCTCTTCCTGAGATTAACTGTCAGGGCCTAAGTCTGACAGAATCTGTGCAGAAGATCTAGTTACTGGTCTTGGTCCTTCGTTGGAGACAGAAGCTCTCTCTCTCTCTCTCTCTCTCTCTCTCTCTCTCTCATAACTGAGACATCAACAGTGATGCTCAGTCAAAACATTAACAAAGGTTTTTCAGAGGTCTTTGTGTTCCTTTGAAAATGGCCCCAACTGCATTTGAGCTCTCACTGCTGTGTGAACTTGACCTCCTCAGCGAGCGCCATGTGCAAGCCATCCATCTTCGGAATCAGCTATTTGATTACCCCGGACAGTAATGATCGATTTAAAGCACTGCAGAGTCAAAGGGAATTAGGCATAGCTAAGTGAAGATACAGGAAGTGTAGGTTGGAACAAAACTGGTTGAACATTACTTCTGTAGGGTATATGCTCAACATGTCTCTCTGTGGCAATTGGAAGTATCACTACATACTTTGCATAGCTAGAATGATTTCGACTTTCAGATGCAATAGTCTCATAAGCTTACAACAGAAATAAGGAGAATAAAAGGAATCCCTGAACAAACGGTTTTGATTTCCACTCATGATGCCTCTCACATGCACAGCTTTCAGCCTAATTGTGAGATTTCTTCCAAATCTCAGAGCACCTAATTACATCTGTCTCGTATGTATAATCACGGATTCCTTTCACACACGTGTTGGTGTTTATTTTCTTCATTCCTTCTTTCTCTCGTTCTGTGATTTACTTGGAAAGTTTGCTGTCAAGCTGCAGTTCATACGAGCCTAATTAACGCCCCTGTTCAACCTCATTTGGTCAAAGAATACAGAAAACCCAGGCTTTTTTCTCTCTCCCACATTCAAAGCAATTCATTCATCTGTCACTGCCTACAATTGCCGGAGCTCCGATGCACAACCAATTACCTTACCCCTTGGAGTAAAGATTGATCGTCTTTTTTCGTTTTAAATTAAAAACGATGGGGTAAACCAAATAAAGATTAAGAAACGTCTAACAGTCACCTTTTGTTTTGAGTCCGTAATTGGGCATAAATGTCAGAACATTGTAATCTCACATCAGGGTTTTCTCTTTAATGTTACAATTTTGGGGGCGAAGTTGGAGGTAGGTAAACGGCGCAATGGCCTCAAAAACATTATTATTTCTGCATGTCTTTTTCTGTAGAGAATTAACCATTTCCCTGGGATGGGGGAGATTTGCCGGAAAGACTGTTTGGCAAGGAATATGTCCAAGTAAGTGCTTTTCCTGTTCTTTTACACCACTAAGTTGGTTACTAGTTAGTAATTGGCTAAGCATTATACAAACTTTGGGGTTTGTTATATAAACAATTTTACAGTGAAGATATTTATTTCTCTTATTGTCCCCACTCCCTTTCTCTTCTCCCCGCACACAGAATGATCAAGAGCCAGCCTCAGGAGTACAGCTTTATTCCCAAAACGTGGATCTTCCCCGCCGAGTACACCCAGTTTCAGAACTACGTGAAGGAGCTGCGGCGGAAACGCAAGCAGAAGACGTTTATCGTCAAGCCTGCCAACGGAGCCATGGGTCACGGGTAAGTCAAGGGTGGAGGGTGAGGATGGATTGTCGGGCCATTACAAGTGACTGACTGAGAGAAAGATAATAGGGGGGAGATGGCCCTGACATAAGCTTGGAAATAATAACGTGCCAGGGCCTCAATTATGTAATTCAGTCGAAAGAATAAAACAATTCTCATAGCAGGCCTCGTTTACAACTTTCCGTACATAAATCAGTGGATAGCGAGGACGCGGCCGGCGCGCTGTCAAGTCCATTCCCTGAAGGTCCCTGCATGTGATTGTTGAATCACCACAGATCACCACGGAGATCGGGTCTGACTAGAAATAGACCCTGCTGCCCCGGGCTGCTTCTATCTCTCCTTCAGAAGGCAATGGCAGCCAGTTTAGGGTCGTTATCACTGGGCACCAAACGCAAGAAGACGGCCTGGAACAAGGTGGGACTGTACCTGAACTTTTCCAATAACAAACGTACCTATTCGTTGTCTGTTGCAAAATGTTTTTAAACCTTTTCCGTTGCTGCACAAATGATCACGGCCCGGGTCGATCACAAAGTCCAAAGGGTCTTTCAAGTACCGTTTTTTGTGTAAAAAGTATAAGCCAAGTATTATGGCCCATCATTGCAATGATGTGAGACAAGAGTTGGCTACAGCTCAGACAGTATGCATACGAGGCTACCCTTTTTCATTTTAAATGGCTGATTCCTTTGGTGCGCATTATTTCCAGCACTATGTAGACAATGTGTAGGCTGTTTATCAGGGTCTGTAGTATTGTAAATGCTTGAAAAGAAGCCTTTTCGGCCTTGTAGTATTCTAAGGGAGCTTAGGCTGTATTTTGACTTTGCACCAATAGATGGAGGTAGTGAAGTGCGTATAACACTTGTGTGTGTATTGGCCCACACTCATTTCTGTTTGTCCTTGTGGGATATGAGCAATACTTATGGCCCCATGCTACAGTCAGTAAGCCCTTATTTATTAAAAAATAAAAGCTGGCAACGGCTGAATTATTGCTATACATTAAAAAAGTGAAAGATGATGAGATTAGCTCGGCCATTTGGAGGGGGATGCGAGAGATTTAGATTTGAGAAACGCACAGCGTGACGCAGGAAATTAAGTTATATCTTCCCCAGTAATTTATTTTCAGTCTGAGAACTAAATGAAGTTATTGTTTGTGTCTGAACCGAAGCTTGTTAAAAAGTGTTGGGCTTAAACACAAGATCCCCACTGGTGCTAAATTAAACCCAGGTTTTGATTACTTGACATGTGTGCTCATCAATCATGTCCTCTAATCTATAACCGCTCTGGCTACAAATACTTTTTAACCCTGTCCACATCATCCATCTTTCTATCAAAGTTATACCACTGACTTCTCAGATCTTCATCATACTTTAGACCTACACTGAAGAAAAATATAAACTCAGAATGGGAAGTGTTGGTCCCATGTTTCATGAACTGGAATAAAAGATCCCAGAAATCTTCCATACACACAAAAAGCTTATTTCTCTCACATTTTGTGGACAAATTAGTTTACATCCCTGTTAGTGAGCATTTCTCCTTTGCAAAGATATTCCATCCACCTGACAGGTGCGGCATATCAAGAAGCTGATTAAACAGCATGATCATTACACAGGTGCACCTGGGGACAATAAAATGCCACTCTAAAGTGTGCAGTTTTGCCACACAACACAATGTCACAGATGCAGTTTTGAGGGAGCGTGCAGTTGGCATGCTGACTGCAGGAATGTCCACCGGAGCTGTTGCCAGAGAATTTTATGTTCATTTCTCTACCGTAAGCTGCCTCCAACGTCGTTTTAAAGAATTTGGCAGCACGTCCAACCGGCCTTACAACCGCAGACCACGTGTAACCACGTCAGCCCAGGACCTGTATCCTGGGCTGTACGGCAACTGCTCCGCCCAAAACCATAAGGCTCTCCAGAGGGTAGTGCGGTCTGCACAACGCATCACCGGGGGAAAACTACCTGCCCTCCAGGACACCTAAACCACCCGATGTCACAGGAAGGTCAAAAAGACCATCAAGGACAACAACCACCTGAGCCACTGCCTGTTCACCCCGTTATCATCCAGAAGTTGAGGCCAGTACAGGTGCATCAAAGCAGGGACCGAGAGACTGAAAAACAGCTTCTATCTCAAGGCCATCAGACTGTTGAACATCCATCACTAACTCAGAGAGGCTGCTGCCTGCATAGAGACTCAACTCCAGCTCACTTTAATAATGGAAATCAAGTCTCAAGCCACTCAAGTCTCAATCACCACTTTATTTTAAGAATGTGAAATGTCAGAATTATAGTAGGGAGAAAAACTGAAATAATAAATCTATGTACACTCAATTAGTATTTGGTAGCATTGCCTTTAAATTGTTTAACTTGGGTCAAATGTTCAGGTAGCCTTCCACAACCTTCCCACAATAAGTTGGCTGAATTTTGTCCCATTCCTCCTGACAGAGCTGGTGTAACTGAGTCAGGTTTCCTCCTTACTCGCACACACTTTTTCAGTTCTGCCCACAGATTTTCTATAGGATTGAGGTCAGGGATTTGTGATGGCCACTCCAATACCTTGACTTTGTTGTCTTTAAGCCATTTTACCACAACTTTGGAAGTATGCTTGGGGTCACTGTCCAGTTGGAAGACCAATTTGCAACCAAGCTTTAACTGATGTCTTGAGATGTTGCTTCAATATATCCACATAATTTCCCCCCCTCATGATGCCATCTATTTTGTGAAGTGCACCAGTCCTTCCTGCAGTAAAGCACCCCACAACATGATGCTGCCACCCCCGTGCTTCATGGTTGGGATGGTGTTCTTCGGCTTGCAAGCCTTCCCCGTTTTCCTCCAAACATAACGATGGTCATTATGGCCAAACAGTACTATTTACCTCATCAGACCAGAGGACATTTCTCCAAAAAGTACAATCTTTGTCCTCATGTGCAGTTGCAAACCATAGTCTGGCTTTTTTATGGCGGTCTTGGAGCTTCTTCCTTGCTGAGCGGCCTTTCAGGTTATGTCGATATAGGACTCGTTTTACTGTGGATATAGACACTTTTGTACCTGTTTCCTCCAGCATCTTCACAAGGTCCTTTGCTGTTGTTCTGGAATTGATTTGCACATTTCGAACCTAAGTACATTAATCTCTAGGAGACAATACACGTCTCGTTCCTGAGCGGTATGACGGCTGTGTGGTCCCATGGTGTTCATACTTGCATACTATTGTTTGTACAGATGAACGTGGTACCTTCACGCGTTTGGAAATTGCTCCCAAGGATGAACCAGACTTCTGATTTCTTTTGATTTTTCCCATGATGTCAAGCAGAGAGGCGCTGAGTTTGAAGGTAGGCCTTGAAATACATCCATAGGTACACCTCCAATTGACTCAAATGATGTCAATTAGCCTATCAGAAGCTTCTAAAGCCATGACATAATTTTCTGGAATTTTCCAAGCTGTTTAAAGGCACAGTCAATTTATTGTATGACCCACTGGAATTGTGATACAGCGAATTATAAGTGAAATAATCTGTCTGTAAACAATTGTAGGAAAAATTACTTGTGTCATGCACAAAGTAGATGTCCTAACCGACTTGCCAGAACTATAGTTTGTTATCAAGACATTTGTGGAGTGGTTGGAAAGCTAGTTTTAATGACTCCAACCTAAGTGTATGTAAACGTCCGACTTCAACTGTATATACTGTACTCTATACCATCTACTGCATCTTGCCTATGCCGCACGGCCATCGTTCATCCATATATTTACATGTTATTTTTCATCCCTTTACACTTGTGTGTGTATAAGGTAGTTGTTGTGAAATTGTTTGATTACTTTTTAGATATTACTGCACTGTCGGAACTAGAAGCGCAAACATCTAACCATGTGTATGTTACCAAAAATGTTTCATTTGATATGACCTCCACATCCGGCTTCTTCACCTGCGGGATCGTCTGAGACCAACCACCTCGACAGCTGATTTAACTGAGTAGTATTTCTGTGTGTAATTTGTATTTGTATTTATTAGGGATCCCCATTAGTTCCTGCCAAGGTAGCAGCTACTCTTCCTGGGGTCCAGCAACATTAAGGCAGTTATGCATTTTAAAAACATTACACAACATTCATAACAGATTTCACAACATATTAGGTGTGTGCCCTCAGGCCCCTACTCTACTCTACCACATATCTACAACACAAAATCCATCTGTACATGTGTGTGGAATGTGTATGTTATCATGTGTTTGTATGCATGTGTCTATGTTTGTGTTGAGGGACCGACTTCTCTAAACAAGGAGAGGGACCGACTTCGCGAAAGTCGTGACAGTTCTCGACTTGGGGACTGTGAAGAGACCTCTAGTGGGAGATGTCTTGTGGGGTATGTGTGTCCGAGCTGAGTGCCAGTAGTTCAATCAGACAGCTCGGTGCATTCAACATGTCAGTACCTCTCACAAATACAAGTAATGATGAAGTCAATCTCTCCTCCACTTTGTGCCAAGCGAGATTGCGAGATTGACATGCATATTATTAATGTTAGTTCTCTTGTGTACATCCAAGGGCCAGCTGTGCTGCCATGTGCAGCCATTCTCCTAAGTCCCTCTGAACAAAGTCCAGGAGCGACAAAACTAGGGCCTGTAGGACCTGCCTTGTTGATAGTTGTCACGAACGTCGTCAGGGAAATGACCGGACCAAGGTGCAGCGTCGTGAGCGTACAATTTCTTTAAATGTTATAAATGTCGCCAACAAAACAAGAAACAACAAAAGTGAAGCTGACTCGGTCTACACAGGCCACTAACACAGACCACTACCCACAAAATACAAAGGGAAAAAGGCTGCCTAAGTATGATTCCCAATCAGAGACAGCGATAGACTGATTGAGAACCATACCTGGCAAAAACATAGAAACAGAAAACATAGAAATAAAGAAACTAGAATGCCCACCCTAGTCACACCCTGGCCTAGATAAAAGCCTCTCTATGGCCAGGGTGTGACAGTACCACCACCCCCAAAGGTGCGGACTACGGCCGCAAAACTTGACTTTCAAGGGAAGGGTCCAGGTGGGCATCCCTTACGGCGGCGGCTCTGGTGCGGGACGTAGACCCCCCTCCGCCTCTGGCTCCCCCACTTTACTGGCGCCTCTGGTGTGCGGACCCTCGTCGCCAACCCCAGACTGGGGACCCTCGTTGCGGGCCACGGACCGTGGACCCTCGCTGCCGACCCCGGACCGGGGACCCTCGCTGCCGGCCCCGGACCGGGGACCTTCGCTGCCAGCCCCAGACTGGGGACCCTCGTTGCGGGCCCCGGACTGGGGACCCTCGTTGTGGACCCCTGACTGGCCCGTGGAGCAGGCACAGGACTCACCAGGCTGGGGAGACCTACTGGAGGCCTGGTCCTTGGAGGAGGCACAGGACGAACCGGGCTGTGGGGGAGCACTGGAGATCTAGGGCGTATCCTTGGCACCACTCTTCCAGGCTGAATGCCCACTTTAGCCCGGCACCTCCAGAGCGCAGGCACAGGTCGAACCGGGCTGTGGGGGAGCACTGGAGATCTGTTGCTTAGACCTTGCACCGGTCCTCTTGGCTGAATGCCCAATTTAGCCCAGCACGTGCGGAGCGCAGGCATAGGACGAACCGGGCTGTCACAGCGCACCGGAGACACAGTGCGCAGAGCCGGCGCAGGACTCACCAGGCTGTGGAGGCGCACTGGAGGTCTGGAGCGTAGAGCTGGCACAAGACGTGCAGGGCTGGGGCGGCGCACAGGAGGCCTGGTGCGTGGGGCTGGCACAGTCTTAACCAGACGGCTAGCACGCACCTCAGGACGTGTATGGAGAGCTGACTCAGGTGACATTAAACTGAGGGCATGCTCCGTAGGGCAAATGTCGTACCTCATGCACCAACACAACAGCTCTCTCCTAACTCTCCCTCCAATCTCCCCATCAACTCCTTAACTGTCTCTGCTTCACTCCCTTCACTCCCCTCCAAGTTCACCTTCTTCTCCCCGACTGGCTCTGGTTCCAACCTCGGCTCCGCCGACCGTCCCGTGTGCTCCGCCCAAACATTTTTTGGGGCTGCCTCTCCTGGACATGCTGCTTGGTCCTTTGGTGGTGGGTAGTTCTGTCACGAACGTCGTCAGGGAAATTACCGGACCAAGGTGCAGCGTAGTGAGCCTACATTTTCTTTTAATATTATAAATGTCGCCAACAAAACAAGAAACAACAAAAATGAATGTGAATCTGACTAGGGCTATACAGGCCACTAACACAGACTACCCACAAAATACAAAGGAAAAAAGGCTAGAAGGTATGATTCCCAATTAGAGACCACGATAGACAGCTGTCCCTGATTGAGAGCCATACCTGGCCAAAACATAGAAACAGAAAACATAGAAATAAAGAGACTAGAATGCACACCCTGGCCTGCCCAAAATAGAGAATAAAAGCCTCTCTTTGGCCAGGGCGTGACAATAGTACTGTTAAGAATGCAGAGCAGCACTTTATTATAGACAGACTTCTCCCCATGCTAGCTACTGTTGTATCAACATGTTTTGTAATAAAGCCCTTTTGTGGGGAAAAACTAATTCTGATTGGTTTGGCCTGGCTCCCCAGTGGGTGCGTCCCTGCCCAGTCATGTGAAATCCATAGATTGGAGCCTAATTCATTTTTTTCAATTGACTGATTTCCCTTACTTCACATGGAGGATTAATAAAGCCAGGCACATTTAACAGTTAGGCTGTTATAACTATAGTCTTAATACATTTAGACAATTATGGCAAGGGCTGTTTTCTCGTCTCCTAACTCAACTGCTGCCTCCAACCCATTGTTCTCAACACCTATATGCTGGGTAACTTTGCTATTATGCACATACTGTATCTACATTGTCGAGGAAAAGGCGCCAATTCAACAGCACACTGATGTTTCAGAACCACGGACAGCGACCTCTATCCAATGCAGGGGAAAGTGCATTTGTTCTAAAATAATATGGTTTTATTAGTGTTGCACCATTTTTCTTATGTAATAACCATATCCAATTTCAGTAGCACATGTCTTAGGGTGGTGGACTGTGCCACCCCCACGACCTCCACAATGGATTAGTCCACTCAGCCAGGTGAGAATCAGGCAGGTGTCTTGTACACCATGAAACTGAAAAAAATATATACTGTGTATATATATATATATACCGTACCAGTCAAAAGTTTGGACACACCTACTCAATCCAGGGTTTTTCTTAATTTTGTATTATTTTCCACATTGTAGAAAAATAGTGAAGACATCAAAGCTAGGAAATAACACATATGGAATCATGTACTAACCAAAAAAAGGAGTGTTAAACCAATCAAAATATATTTTATATTTGAGATTCTTCAAAGTAGCCACCCATTGTCTTGATGACAGCTTTGCACACTCTTGGCATTCTCTCAAACAGCTTCATGTGTGCCTTGTTAAAAGTTCATTTGTGTAATTTCTTTCCTTCTTAATGCGTTTGAGCCGATCAGTTGTGTTGTGACAAGGTAGGGGTGGTATACAGAACATAGTCCTATTTGGTAAAATACCAAGTCCATATTATGGCAAGAACAGCTCAAATAAGCAAAGAGAAATGACAGACCATCATTACTTTACAACACGAAGGACAATCAATCAGGAAAATTGAAAGAACTTTTAAAGTTTCTTCAAGTGCAGTAGCAAAAACCACAAAGCGCTATGATGAAACTGGCTCTCATGAGGACCGCCACAGGAAAGGAAGACCCAGAGTTACCTCTGCTGCAGAGGATAAGTTCATTAGTGTTACTTTTCGCATCTCAACATCAACTGTTCAGAGGAGACTGCAGAATCAGGCCTTCATGGTCGAATTGCTGCAAAGAAACCACTACTAAAGGACACCAAATAGAAGAGGAGACTTGCTTGTGCCAAGAAACACGAGCAATGGACATTAGACCGGTGGAAATCTGTCCTTTTTGTATGATGAGATTTTTGGTTCCAACCACCGTGTCTTTGTGAAACGCAGAGTAGGTAAATGGATGATCTCCACATGTGTAGTTTCCACCGTAAAGCATGGAGGTGTCATTCTGTGGGGGTGCTTTGCTGGTGACACTGTTTGTGATTTTATTTAGAATTCAAGGCACACTTAACCAGCATGGCTTCCACAACATTCTGCAGCAATATGCTGTCCCATCTGGTTAGCACTTAGTCCCACAATCATTTGTTTTTCAACAGGACAATGACCAAACACACCTCCAGGCTGTGTAAGGGCTATTTGACCAAGAAGGAGATTGATGGAGTGCTGCATCAGATGACCTGGCCTCCACAATCACCCAATTGAGATGGTTTGGGATGAGTTGGACCACAGAGTGAAGGAAAAGCAGCCAACAAGTGCTCAGCATATGTGGGAACTCCTTCAAGACTGTTGGAAAAGCATTCCAGATGAAGCTGGTTGAGGAAATGCCAAGAGTGTTCAAAGCTGTCATCAAGGCAAAGAGTGGCTACTTCAAAGAATCTCAAATATAAAATATATTTCGATTTTTTTTTAAATACTTCTTTGGTTACTACATGATTCCATATGTGTTATTGCATTTTTTTGATGTCTTCACTATTATTCTACAATGTAGAAAATAGTAAAAATAAAGAAAAACCCTGGAATGAGTAGGTGTGCCCAAACTTTTGACTGGTACTGTACGAACTGCTCGGCTAAAGAAATATTGGACGACCAACTGCCTGTCGACCAAACAATCGACCAGTTTACTAAATGGGTTCAGCCCTAGCCTGTACCATACCTATATTCCATTGAATGTGATCAGGACAACATTAGAAAACCTGTAAAAACATGGTTTCTGTCATGCCCTGACCTTAGAGCTTTTTATGTCTCTATTTTGGTTTGGTCAGGGTGTGATTTGGGTGGGCATTCTATGTTATTTTTTCTATGTTTTTGTATTTCTTTGTTTTATGGTTCTCAATCAGGGACAGCTGTCTATCGTTGTCTCTGATTGGGAACCATACTTAGGTAACTTTTTCCCACATGGTTTTTGTGGGTAGTTAATTTCTGTTTAGTGTTTTGCACCTTTTACAGGACTATTTCGGTTTCAGTTATTCTCTTTGTTATTTTTGTTATAGTGTTCCGTTAAAATAAAAAGCATGAACACTTTTACCACGCAGCGCTTTGGTCCGATGATTCCTCTTCCTCATCTTCAGACGACAAAAAACGTTACAGTTTCCTAATTTTCCTGTTGTGGATTAGTGCCTCCATACTTCCCTATACGGTCCTACAGCCTCCATCCAGGCCAAAGCTTCTGTCTACCCAGAAAATCGTTATTTGAAAATACCAACTTTTCAAATACTCAAGGTAGTTGAATTTAGAGTTTCAACTAAAGGTTATTATTTTCTATGAATTTCAAGTACAGGTCTCAGAAAAAGAAATAATATTACAAAATATTTTAAATACCTCTCAGAAAACAAAATAATATTTGAAGATATTTGAAAATATGCAAGTTAGTTAAAAACAAAACAAATACTTATTGATGGCTGCCAAATATTTGCTGAAGAACCAAAAACCACAACAAGCAGTTGAATTAGTCTAAATATATGATCATGACCACACAGTTTGGAGGGCTATCATATATGATGTCTCTCTTGCTGCTGGTGAGTCTCTGATCCACTTCTACGCAGTCGACACCATTCTGTATACTTCTGGCCCTTCTTTGGACACTGTGTTAACAACCCTCTAGACGAGCTTCAATGCCATACAACTCTCTTTCCGTGGCCTCCAACTGTTCTTAAATACAAGTAAAACCAAATGCATGCTCTTCAACCAATCGCTGCCTGCACCTGCCCACCCGTCTAGCATCACTACTCTGGACGGTTCTGACTTAGAATATGTGGACAACTACAAATACCTAGGTGTCTGGTTACTGTAAACTCTCCTTCCAGACTCACATCAAACATCTCCAATCCCAAAAATACATCTAGAATTGGCTTCATATTTCACAACAAAGCATCCTTCACTGACCATCCTACCGATCCTCGACTTCGGCGATGTAATTTACAAAATAGCCTTCAATACCCTACTCAATAATTTGAATGCAGTCTATCACAGTGCTCCGTTTTGTCACCAAAGCCCCATATATTACCCACCACTGCGACCTGTACGCTCTCATTGGCTGGCCCTCGCTTCATACTCGTCGCCAAAATCCACTGGCTCCAGGTCATCTACAAGACCCTGCTAGGTAAAGTCCCCCCGTATCTCAGCTCGCTGGTCACCATAGCAGCACCCACCTGTAGCACGCGCTCCAGCAGGTATATCTCTCTGGTCACCCCCAAAACCAATTCTTCCTTTGGCCGCCTCTCCTTCCAGTTCTCTGCTGCCAATGACTGAAACGAACTACAACAATCTCAAACTGGAAACACTTATCTCCCTCACTAGCTTGAAGCACCAGCTGTCAGAGCAGCTCACAGATTACTATACCTGTACATAGCCCATCTACAATTTAGCCCAAACAACTACCTCTTCCCCTACTGTATTTATTTATTTTGCTCCTTTGCACCCCATTATTTCTATTTCTATATCGCACATTTTTCCACTGCAAATCTACCATTCCAGTATTTTTCTTGCTATATTGTATTTACTTCGCCACCATGGCCTTTTTTTTTGCCTTTTACCCTTATCTCACCTCATTTGCTCACATTGTATATAGACTTATTTTTCTACTGTATTATTGACTGTATGTTTGTTTTACTCCATGTGTAACTCTGAGTTGTTGTATGTGTCGAACTGCTTTGCTTTATCTTGGCCAAGTCGCAATTGTAAATGAGAACTTGTTCTCAACTTGCCTACCTGGTTAAATACAGGTGAAATAAAACAAGTATATGAATCTTAATATTTAGTCTAGAATTAAATACCTGAGGCTCGTGGAATCATCTCAACATTAGAGTAGACCACTTTTGCCGTTTAAAAATTAAATATTTTCATATATTGATAAAAGGTCATTTAGTAACACTTGGAATCAAGTTCTTATACAGGTGTAGCAACTTTGATTACTACAATATTAACATTGTTGTTACATAGGACTTTGGAATTGCTTTATGATTGCATAACAATACATAACAAGTCACTGTTCCTCTGATGTACAGTAGTTGCTAAAACTCAGCTCATTGCTATGCAATTAAAATGCAATTACTAAAGTATTATTTAACAGCATGCTAATAAAATGTTCCAAAAGTAATTAAAGTGTTATTACACAGGCACAAGACCGGTTCATGTTAATTGCTACTAAGAATGCTAACAGTAACAACATTTGTCTATTAACTGTGGAAAGGAAACAAAATATCAACAAAAAAACTGCCTTCTTGAATGAACTACAACCAAGGTAGATGGAAAATCATGTTTGTTTGTATACTGAGTAAACTATCTCTTTAAAGATGGTATAGGGTGTGTTTGAAACAAGATGGGCAAAGAGGTTAAACGTTTTTTTTGCTAAGCTTCCATTTTCCTGTTGGCAATGTTTGGAAATGGCTTTTAATTGCTCTGCAGTATTTTCAGGTGTCATAATGTCAATTGCAGCTTTCAACCTTTTCAGTGGCACGTTGAAAGAGTCATACAGTAGTTGAGCATCACTCCTTATTTATAAGTATCAGTACAAAATATCATTGGTTTGACTTGATTAACTACACCAGGGGCAATGGACATCCAGGAGAATGGACATTTACAAAATGTTAAGATATAAATGTATCATGTAGATCAAATATGATCTAATGTCAGATAGATTTCAATAGTATAGGAAACAATGTTATACTTTCCGCAAAGCATATTTACAAGTATATTTATACAATGTCTGGTCTACTCCCATGAAACAAAAATGGGGGGGATGCACCAGTATGTAACCAATTTAGCTCTGAGTGATGGTGATATGTTTTAGCCTGGACCAAGTTTTCTTAAGGGTGGCTGTTTGGAAAACACCCTCACCCCCACTCAATGGCCACAAGTCAGGCTAACTGGGGGGAACTGCGGCCTGCATACTATAACCCCTGAGTGCCAGTGACAAGAGACCAAAGCAAATAAATGAAAGAGGTTGAAATGGACAAGCATTTCCTTTTCTATTAACCTGCACATAGTCAGAGGCCATGGAACAGCATTTGATGTCGTTTACTGCTCCCAAGGATGGCGTTTGTAGCTTTTGGACTGTTTGACATTTTTGGTCAAAGAAAACTTACAATCCACTCCAGATGCTGCACTAGTGCTCATACAGGCTTCCATTTAAGTTATTCGTCGGACTTTATGTGTTTGTATATTTGTGTAGAGCACTTGTAAACCGTAGCATTAGTGAGAGAGATTTGGCCTTACCTTTTCTTTGTCCTCATTCATATAGAGCATATTTTCTGTTTCCAAATTCTCAATACACTTGAGGATTTGAAGCTACGTCAATAAAAGTAGTGGGAGACAAAGTCCTTATGTTGTTGTTCTTCTGTCAGGATCTCCTTGATACGAAACTGTGAGAAGCTCCCGGCTCAAGCTCAAGACCACTTCATAGTGCAGGAGTACCTAGACAAACCGTTCTTAATGGAGGGCTACAAGTTTGACCTCAGGATCTACATCCTTGTAACGTCCTGTGACCCTCTACGCATCTTCCTCTACAATGACGGCCTCGTCAGGATGGGCACAGAGAAATACCACACGCCCAACGAGGCCAACCTGGTGAGTGTGAAATACACACACGGGGATGCACATACACACAGGCACATACATACACACACACTTACGGAAATACACACACACTATAAAGGGCATATGGTGCCATTATCCGATGCAGCCCATGACTGCCAGCCTGTTACTGTATCAGGGAATAGAGTGCCCATGGTATTACTGCCATGTAGGCAGGGATATCTTGTCTTCTTGTATGAGATGCTGCCCAACTACAAATGGCATTGGTCTTAGTACCAAAGTTTTTTTTTGTCAGTATACTTTTATCATTGGCTTTATGAACAAAACATACAAAGAGACAAAAGACAAGGACATATTGTATTTGTATCAATATGCAGGGTTAATTAAGCAATTAAAAGCAAAAGGAGTGAGTAAGAACGACAGCAATGTAGCACACATTTTGTTAACTCTGACCCGGGCCCGTATGGGTCAATATTTAGGATCAGTTTGGCTTTTTAGATCACAATGAAGATGGACAGAGGGGATCTGATCCTAGATCAGCACTTCTACTCTGAAACACTTGATACATACTGAACTAGGGATTTGAAACGATTCAATCATTCATTAAACCCCCTACTCTCTCCACAGAGCCAGCTGTACATGCATCTAACAAACTACTCCGTCAACAAACACAACGAGAACTTCGAGAGGGACGAGACGGCAGACAAAGGCAGCAAGAGGTCCATTGGCTGGTTCACTGAGTTCCTGCGCATGAATGATTACGACGTGGCCAAGTTCTGGGGCGATGTTTCCGTAAGTGTGAGCACAGGTACACACACACGCACACTGAGCATCCGCGTACCATTCCAGTTTCGGCCAAGGTTTGAAGACTTTTGCTATGACAGGGATTCAACGACCTCCAGGCTTGTTTGGCTTTTGGATGGGCGAAACAAAACAAGTGGAGGCGTCTCTTGGAAGTCTCACATACTCATTCTGCTCGCGGTTTGTCCATCCAAACACCTTTCTCCAGTATCTTTCATCTTGTCTGAATCGGGGCGTTACTTTGGTTTGCGTTCTCTCTCTTAAATCTCGCTTGGTGCAGCTGTTTCTCAACTCCTCCTGTAATCTGTTATTATCTATGCATACATGTAGTCACTTTAAATAACTCTACCTACATGTACATATTACCTCTACTAACCGGTGCCCCCGCACATTGACTTTGTACCGGTACCCCCTGTATTAAGACTCGCTATTGTTATTTTACTGCTGCTCTTTAATTACTTGTTCCTTTTATTTCTTATTCTTATTCATATTTTTTAAAATGCGTTGTTGGTTAGGGGCTTGTAAAGTAAGCATTTCACTGCATGTGACTAATACAATTTGATTTAATCATCTCTCCACTGTATACCCCTCAGTCCTCCATTTTTATTTTCATTCTATCAGCCTTCATCCCTTTTCAATCCGATTGTTTGCTTCTCACCCTCAAATCAAACACCTTTCCTCCCTCTTGAATTCCTGACTCATATTTTCTCCTCTAGCCTCCAACATCCCCTAGCTTTGAAAACTTTTACTTCTGTCTTTACTTACTTCTTAATCTCTCATCCCCATTTTCTCCTTATTTAAACTCATGGCTGCCAATTTACCCTCTAATCCTTGTCTTCATAACTCTCGGTGTGTCTGAAATATCTCTCCTTTCTCCAGGTTTACAATTGTTCACTTTCCTTTAAGGATTTGAAAGGAAATGACTGGTGCATACACCAATCCAATGCTTTCAAATTTGAAGGTAGTAAAGAACGAGTGCACACTTCAGGAGAAAGGAGATATTATTGGGACACACCCTTACTCTATCCACCTCCCCCTCTCGGCATCCCGCTGTTGTTGTGTCCAATGTTTTCATGTATCACCTCTTTTAACCTATTGCTCTCTCATCTCTCCCCAAAACACATACTTTTTTCTGTCAGTCTGTTCTGCTGACACCTCCGCTTCAGACATCCCTCCACTTCTCCCTCTTGATCCTCTTTACCTCCCTCTCCTTCCCTCTGTCGTGACATGATGCTGTGCTGTTGATGTGAACATTGTCAGCATCAGATACAGTGCCTTGCGAAAGTATTCGGCCCCCTTGAACTTTGCGACCTTTTGCCACATTTCAGGCTTCAAACATAAAGATATAAAACTGTATTTTTTTGTGAAGAATCAACAACAAGTGGGACACAATCATGAAGTGCAACGACATTTATTGGATATTTCAAACTTTTTTAACAAATTAAAAACTGAAAAATTGGGCGTGCAAAATTATTCAGCCCCTTTACTTTCAGTGCAGCAAACTCTCTCCAGAAGTTCAGTGAGGATCTCTGAATGATCCAATGTTGACCTAAATGACTAATGATGATAAATAATCAAGTCTCCGTATAAATGCACCTGCACTGTGATAGTCTCAGACATCCGTTAAAAGCGCAGAGAGCATCATGAAGAACAAGGAACACACCAGGCAGGTCCGAGATACTGTTGTGAAGAAGTTTAAAGCCGGATTTGGATACAAAAAGATTTCCCAAGCTTTAAACATCCCAAGGAGCACTGTGCAAGCGATAATATTGAAATGGAAGGAGTATCAGACCACTGCAAATCTACCAAGACCTGGCCATCCCTCTAAACTTTCAGCTCATACAAGGAGAAGACTGATCAGAGATGCAGCCAAGAGGCCCATGATCACTCTGGATGAACTGCAGAGATCTACAGCTGAGGTGGGAGACTCTGTCCATAGGACAACAATCAGTCGTATATTGCACAAATCTGGCCTTTATGGAAGAGTGGCAAGAAGAAAGCCATTTCTTAAAGATATCCATAAAAAGTGTTGTTTAAAGTTTGCCACAAGCCATCTGGGAGACACACCAAACATGTGGAAGAAGGTGCTCTGGTCAAATGAAACCAAAATTGAACTTTTTGTCAACAATGCAAAACGTTATGTTTGGCGTAAAAGCAACACAGCTCATCATCCTGAACACACCATCCCCACTGTCAAACATGGTGGTGGCAGCATCATGGTTTGGGCCTGCTTTTCTTCAGCAGGGATAGGGAAGATGGTTAAAATTGATGGGAAGATGGATGGAGCCAAATACAGGACCATTCTGGAAGAAAACCTGATGGAGTCTGTAAAAGACCTGAGACTGGGACGGAGATTTGTCTTCCAACAAGACAATGATCCAAAACATAAAGCAAAATCTACAATGGAATGGTTAAAAAATAAACATGTCCAGGTGTTAGAATGGCCAAGTCAAAGTCCAGACCTGAATCAAATCGAGAATCTGTGGAAAGAACTGAAAACTGTCGTTCACAAATGCTCTCCATCCAACCTCACTGAGCTCGAGCTGTTTTGCAAGGAGGAATGGGAAAAAATGTCAGTCTCTCGATGTGCAAAACTGATAGAGACATACCCCAAGCGACTTACAGCTGTAATCGCAGCAAAAGGTGGCGCTAGAAAGTATTAACTTAATTAAGGGGGCTGAATAATTTTGCACGCCCAATTTTTCAGTTTTTGATTTGTAAAAAAAGTTTGAAATATCCAATAAATGTCGTTCCACTTCATGATTGTGTCCCACTTGTTGTTGATTCTTCACAAACAAATACAGTTTTATATCTTTATGTTTGAAGCCTGAAATGTGGCAAAAGGTCGCAAAGTTCAAGGGGGCCGAATACTTTCGCAAGGCACTGTATATATATATGTATATATATGTTAATATATATATATATATATATAATATATACATACATACACATATATTATATATATATTAGTGTGTGTTTGTATATATGTGTATGTCTATTTATGTGTACGTGTTTATATATATATATACACATCCCAAAACATAACATAAAATAACATTAAAAAAAATAATGTATATATGTAATGTGTATATATATATATATGTGTATGTGTTTATATATATATACATTATACATTATTTTTTTGTAAGTGTAGATATGTGTGTATATATATGTATGTATGTATGTATGTATGTATGTATGTATGTATGTATGTATATATGTGTGTGTGTGTGTGTGTGTGTGTGTGTGTGTGTGTGTGTGTGTGTGTGTGTGTGTGTGTGTGTATATATACACACACACACACACACACACACACACACACACACACACACACACACACATACATATATATATATATATATATATATATATATATATATATATATATATATATATATACACATATATAAATATATATACACATATATAAATATATATATATATATGTATATATATATATATATATATATATGTGTATATATATTTATATATGTGTATATATATATATATATATATATATATACACATATTCCAAAAACACAGTTAAAAATGGAAAAGACACCATTTGTTGTTTTGTCATGTATTGTTGTATTTCTTTGCATCTTGGGACAGTATAAAAGTTATATATATATATATATATACACATATATACATATATATACATGTTTAAATAATTACAATTTAATTTACCAACAAGGTAACGGTATTGTAGGATTGTTTACTGATAAGTAGAGATTTTCTCCTCTCTGTCCAAAGTGGGCCAAATCTACCTGGTTTGAAAACACAAACATCTGGTGAAACACACAAACACATACCAGTCTCCAGCCTGGCGAATGACACAAGCCAATGTTACACTGGGCATCTCTTTACAGGATACCTTTCTGCATCTCTCTCACCCCCACTGCCTACATGAGATACACATAGACCCGTCCTTCCTGCAGTACACACACCGCAGGCCGTCCCTGAAACACAGTCCGTCTCATGGGGAGCCCACGCCTGCCTCAGCCCTGATAAGAGAACACAGGGTCTGGTCTGTGCTGGGCCTGTTCGTTCTCTCTCTCTCTCTCTCTCTCTCTCTCTCTCTCTCTCTCTCTCTCTCTCTCTCTCTCTCTCTCTCTCTCTCTCTCTCTCTCTCTCTCTCTCTCTCTCTCTCTCTCTCTCTCTCTCTCTCTCTCTCTCTCTCTCTCTCTCTCTCTCTCTCTCTCTCTCTCTCTCTCTCTCTCTCTCTCTCTCTCTCTCTCTCTCTCTCTCTCTCTCTCTCTCTCTCTCTCTCTCTCTCTCTGCCTGCTGCCTGCAGTATTTTGTGATCTTGTGTGTGCGTCTTTGAGAGAGCAGGCAGTGATATCATCAATACATTTTTCATTTTCTTTACACATTAGATAATGTACGTAAAAATTGTCTCAGACCTAGACAATGAATTAGATGTTGTTTTTTAAATAACAAAATTAACATGTTTACATCAGAGTTCTCTGCAGTGCAGACTTTAGATTCTGGCATACACCACTTAGAATGCAGGCCTAATATGTTTGAATGATTGTTGAATAATTAGAGGTAGAGGAAAGAGAAGAGGAGGTTTGTGTGGGTTGATAGTAAGATCCGATCTGTGTGTGTTAACAGGAGCTGGTGGTGAAGACTCTGATAGTGGCTGAGCCCCACGTCCTCCATGCCTATCGCATGTGTCGCCCGGGACAGCCACCAGGGAGCGACAGTGTCTGCTTTGAGGTGCTGGGCTTTGACATCATCCTGGACCGCAAGCTCAAACCCTGGCTTCTGGAGGTATGACATGCACTGAGACACGCATAAATGCACACACATTTTCAGATATTTGTTGTTATTAAAAACATGGTTGGGGTCTTTGCCATTTTGATTCAGTTTGAACTCAGGAAGTGAACTGAAACTCCATTTCAGGAAAGGTGAATGACAATTTATTTTCAATGAGGATATTAGGAGTAATAATTCACAATAATTGCTCCTTTTATTATTGCTTAATTCTTTAAAGTTTGTTGAGCCCCCTAAAAAGCTCTTTAAAAAATTGGAGTTTAGGTAGATTGTTTATTTGCATTGAAATGGAGTTGACACCAACCCTCATTGAAAATGAGCAAGCTTCCAGGTAGAATATTCCAGGCAGGTTATTGCACCATCATTGTAGAATTCCCTGAAAATGTTGAACTTTTGTATCTGGACCCAGTTCCCATCAACTTTATATAATCCTAATTTAAAACGGACAGCCGTGGGTTATTAAGTAACTATTATGGCTCTACTGCAAATGTACATTTTAATTTAGTCATATGTAGTGGGAGAAGTGAAGTGTTATTATTTATATTTTCATACTTGCTACTAATGCAGGCTAGTGAACATACAATTGACGTAGATAGGAGTAATGATGTATCTTTCTGGTTATGCCCGTCTCTCGGCCTGAGAGAGGAGAGGCACCCCTGTCTGTGGTGTTTCAAATGTCCGATAGTTTGACAAAGTGACAGCGGTGATAAACTGAAATAATGTGGCATCAGTGGGACAGCGAGAGTGACTACCTCACAGTGACTACTATCATAAACACAGGCTGACTTTGCTTACACTCCATCCCGGTTTGTGAGTGGTGCGCAAACAGCTATACACACAGAAGCAAACAAATGGACACAATCACACATATACCCACACACATACACACTTGTTTTTCTATCTTCGTGGGGACCCTCCCCCAAAAATCTTTCAAAATCATATTTTCCCTAACCCCTGACCCTAACTCCTAAACCTAACCCTAGCCCCTAAACGTAACCCCTAACCCTAATTGTAACCTTAACCCTAAACCTAACCCTTAAGCTTAAACTGGAAAGTTGCAATAGGCCCGTGCAACCCAAGGTTTGATACCAGCATAAACAGAAACCCTCTAAATCCTAAACCTAACCCTTAAGCTTAAAATGGTCTTTGTCCTCTTGGGAAAATGTCCCTAATGTCGATATTGTGGTGAAATGGAAGAGGAAATAATATTTAACTATTGTGACCTTGAAGAAATAGAAAATGAAACTAATTGTATCCTCTATTGCCCTTTTTACCACAATATATGCTTGCTCTTATTCCAGAAAGCCCACCAGATATACCTTGGCACGGCATTATGTGGCTGAGCAATGAGGAGAAACTGAAATGTTTTTTTGTCCATTGTGTATTTCCATTTGCGGAATATTAAGATAAAGCCTGTAATAAATGAAAAAGGGTTACCTATAATTATATGATAAACATATTTAGTTTCTATGTACCAAGTGGCACAAGTGTATGTAGATTGTGTGCAGGCCTGTTTCCCACATGAATCTTTTCTTTGTGCCGGACTGGGTTCAAATGCTTTCTGTTAAATTGTTCTATATTTATCTGTATATGTTATGTAGGTATCTTTTTTACAGCTCTAGGAATGTAATTATTGTTTGGATAACCTTATTTACTATTATGTACTGATTTTTAGTTAACTTATTTAAAAATATATATAATATTACTCTATGCGATGCAAAATAATTAGCACTGAATTATCACAGTGAATTATTGTGATGTTTGTTTATGTGTCAATTAAGCCCATAAGGGCTGCTAACTGGCGATTTGACACGAACATTTCATTCACACACACACGACAGACAGACATACAGGTCAGGACTACAGTTTGACCCAGTTCCGATTGGGAGCTTATAACTCCAGTCCAGGATTTCTATCTTCCCAATACTGATGTCAGGCTGTTAAAGCATGACCTAAATCAGTGGTCACCAACCTTTTCTGAGCCGAGATCACTTTCTGAGTCAAAATGCAGGGCAAAATGTACCTCTCAGATTTTTGTTTTAAATGTTGTTTAAAAAATGTAAGCCTATGCAACATTAACCTATTCAAAACAGTTCTGTCGCAATGACATTTGTGCAGTAGGCTCAATACATTATCACTATTCTTGAGTTGCCCTGCCAATGTTCTTCTCAGGCCATTTTAAAATAATATGTCAAAACTTGAGGTATCACACTGGCAATAGATCATTTGTTGTATTACTCGTGAGGCCTCCATTTAAATAATTTTACTGGACTGATGGTGCCTGTATCTGATGATCAGTCTCAGTGGAGGGAGAGCGAGACCAGCGGAGAGGCTGCCTCTCACCGTCCCTCAGCTCTCCTTCCCTCCGCTTAGTGCTGACTGGCCAAAAAGGGGGCAGCGTCTTCCAGCCAATGACGAAACTCGAGTCACACTCTATTATTTCTGACTCCTACACCAATTCATGTTGTTAATCGTATGACCAGAGAACGTGACATATTCCTTGATATTAAAAAGACACAAGCAAGTCTATCGATACACTTTTTAGCACGAGTGGATAGGGAGAGGGCGTTTTATGGCGTATAAAATTGTTGAATGAAGTGTTGACAGTGCTGAATAAAGTCTTAAACATGAATTCACTAATAAAAATAGCAGTCTCTCTAGTCATGGTTTTTAAAGTTTTGAAATCTCACACCGTAGAGTCAACTATCAACTTCGCTTTGGGCTCGTGGAAGCTGCAGACCAATGACTGTATATACTGCAGACATGGTGATCGGAGCTATCTGATTGACCAGCGGTATACCTATAGGTGCACTTGATTTAGTCTCCAGGCTTGCTGGGTAGGGGGAGTTTGTACCTTCAGACACATGAAATGGTTAAAAATGGGAACACTACAACTACTCGGTGTGCAGGGCAGCTGAATCAAGTGCACCTATCGCAAACAGCGTGACACAAATAAAAAAAATAGGAACGCAAGCCTCTTTGGGCTTTTTACAGAAATGTTTGGTCGACCGGTTGGCGACCACTGACCTAAATCCTTTAACCCAAAGTGCTGCACGCCGTTTTCTTTCTCCTCTCACAAATCGACTCTAGGATGTGAAATGCTGATAATTCTTTGTTTTCACTATTGTGTGAACCCAAAATAATAATATCAGTTTTTTAAAAGTCTCAATAGTAAAATCTCCACTCTTCCTGAGAGAGTCATGGTGGAACACAAATGTCGTGTGTGTGTGTGTGTGTGTGTGTGTGTGTGTTGTTGAATGACAAAAGGACACAGAGTGAGGCGCTCTCAGTGACTGCTGATGCCTTTGCCGTGTAAGTTTGGAGCCGTGTGTGCGTGCATACTTTTGTGTTCATGCATGCGTGTGTGTGTGTGTGTGTGTGTGTGTGTGTGTGTGAGTAGGCAAACAGCCGTGGATGCAGTTGTTACACTTCAGCAGTAATGATTCCCCCAGTGCAACTAGCAGCCCGCCTTAACTCTCATCAATTAACATCCTTGCCAGTTTCACGGCGCCCCCCAAAAAACGCTTCTCTTTCACGCTACATTTACAGCAACAATCATTTATTTCCAAAATTCAAGTGATTACTCAGGATACACTTGTGAGTGCAGAAACCCTCCCCAGCCCTCAGCGCGTATCCTACGAAGCCTGAAAATAACTTTAGTAGTTTTCTTTGCAGCTGCTTGGCTCATGGTAGTGGTTGTATGACTTTAGTAGTGAAGTAAATATTAGTTTACTCACCTGGAATTTTAACAATTTGCAAACCGTGTGTGTGTGTGTGTGTGTGTGTGTGTGTGTGTGTGTGTGTGTGTGTGTGTGTGTGTGTGTGTGTGTGTGTGTGTGTGTGTGTGTGTGTGTGTGTGTGTGTGTGTGTGTGTGTACACTTGTGTGTGCGTGTGTGTATGTGTTCAACATAATCTAGGCAAGATTGTTTAACTGTGGAGACTTCATATCTCAGGTTACTTTATTGGTGTCAGCCCAGATTACTTGGAGTCTCTATATGCTGTGCTTTTGCTCTCCTGGTGTGTCTGTGTGAGCTGGTCCGGCGAGACTGACAGGCAAACTTAACCAGGAAATGAAACTTCAGGCCATGCCAATTCAGAGCATGTTGGCTTTAGAATCTGACCTGACGTTCATTACTGCTCTCTAGTCGGAATGGCGCTATGCCTTGATAAGGACAGCTCTGAGCCGGCGCAAGATATGACTGGGAAAACTACCTCCGTCCAGGGATGGGAGATGGCGCTGCACTCCTAATTATCTAATTATCCCAACTGACATGTCGAGAAGCTTGAAATACTGCTCGTTTTTAATGAAACGGCCTTGTTCGTCAGCATGCTAGGCTAGCTAATGCTATTAGCAGCCCATTGGATTCCATGAAAATGCGAGGCCTAGCGTTGTGGTGAGTAGCTACCGGAAGTTTTGAATCCAATAGGTTGCTTTAGCATTAGCTAGCCTAGCATGCTGACGACAAAAGCAATTTCATTAAAAACTAGCAGTATTTCAATCTTTTCGACGTGTCAGTTGGGATAATTAGATAATTAGGAGTACACTGCCATTGGATTGAGGTATGTTTTCCGAGCCATATCCTGCTCCGCACTGTCCTGATCATGGCATAGCACCGTTCCAACTAGAGAGAAGTATTGAACTTCCAGTCGGATTATTATGGCTACCTGAAAGGTAGATGGTATCATATTAAAGAAAATGTCAAATACGATTAGCTTTGCTGTGTGTGTGTGTGTGTGTGTGTGTGTGTGTGTGTGTGTGTGTGTGTGTGTGTGTGTGTGTGTGTGTGTGTGTGTGTGTGTGTGTGTGTGTGTGTGTGTGTGTGTGTGTGTGTGTGTGTGTGTGTGTGTGTGTGTGTGTATATGCGTGTATATTTCATTCTGGGGGTGGGTTTCAAGAAAAGAACATGATTGCGTTTCACATCCTACAATTACGCTTGAAAAGGCGCCACACAGCTTTGACAAGGCATTCGCCATTGTGTGACGTTGCAAACACCCTTGATTAGGGACACTTGCTCGTAGCTGAACAGACCCTCGGCAGTCTCGAGCTCCTGCGATTTCCCAATGAACGGACACAAAGGAAAATCAACTGAGCTTGAAAAATATTGAAAATAAGTGCTGATACTCAGAAAAGGGGACTGTACATTTGTACAAACACACACCTGCTCGATAATAACCAAAGCATTACTTCAGCATTGTGGCTGTAGGGTTGAAGATGGAGGAGAAAATGGAGAAGGCGGGAGGGAGAGATTCGAGGCGAACCAAAGCCACATCAGACGCAGAGCTCATTGTACTGAGCAGGGAGAGAAAGACAGGCTTTGTGCGATCCTTATCTTAATTCCTTGGGTTTTCAACACCGGTTATACCTCCTATTGACAGTCAAAACACCAGCATTACACAGGGAGAGACACACAAATGGTGTAACCCAAGAAACCTCACTTTCATTGACCCGCCTGGGTTGATGCACACACACAGTTATACATGCACACAGACATGCACACGCAGGCAAACACGCACGCACACACACAGCATCTGCATCTCTTCGACAGCTTTTCATTCATCGCCATTTGACGCTCACCAACTGGTTAGACTGTTGTTGGCTTTCTAATCGTTTTAATAAGGGTTCATTTTGCACACATGCGAGAAAAGGAGGAAAAAATCTATGAAAATAATTTACGCTGGTGAGGTAAACTGGGTGCTTGTGAGGAAATAGAACTTCCACTGAAAAAAAATCTAACAGATACAAGCAAAGGTATCTTGGTATAGCGTCGAAAAGTGTCAGAGAGAGTCATGCGGGATGATGCTTTTGCTCATTAGCTAAGTATTGCGGTGCGACACTGATATCATTCCCCCCATATCATTCCCCCTGGGCCCTCGCTTTCCCATTGTTTCTCAGGTCTTTCCAGGACCCCAGACACACTAGAGATGTTAAGCCAGCATGACGAATAATGTCAAAAGCGGGCGACGGGAGAGAATATTCAGGGCGCACAGCGAGAGGGCGAAAAGGGAGAATATACATGCAAACTGTCCCGTTAAATTATTTGGCATGTCTATCCCACAGCCGGAGCGCCTGGGTGTGAGCATATTTATTGTTTAGGAATTATTAGTGGGTTTTCTCTGGCCGGGAACACTGGCCTGTGGACCACTCGTCGAGTTCGGCCCTCATTAAATCCTGTTTTGCTCTTTTTCTGTATGTGATCAAAAGAAAGACACCGGGTTTTCCAAATAAAAGGAACAACTGTTTGCAGCTAGCAGGAATAATTCCTGGGCTGGACTCCAAGTGGCAATCTGTTACCAATATTTTGTGCAATACTTTTGACCAGAACGTTATGGGCCCTGATAAGAAGTAGTGTATTATATCAGGAATAGGGTGCCGTTTGGGATGCAGTCCTGGAAGGTCACTGTGAGGATGACTTGAGTCTCGTGCCGCGGCACCGGTCTCCAGCTCCTCAAAGACATCAGGGAGCTTCTTAGGGCAGCCTCTGCATGTTTTGTGCATGCAGAACTCCTGTGTTTGTGTGTAGGGGTTACTCTGTCTCTCCAGGGTAGCCGCTGCGACCTGCTCTGATCTCTCCCATCATCAAACCCATGCTTTCATACTTCAGGAGGAGCTGTGAGGGACTTGACACTTGTGAAACATGCAGCAGACCCATAACAAAATGGGAGGTGGATAAAAATAAGAAAAAAAGCTCACACGCACAAAAATGTTTTGCCGCCTTTGTTGACGCGTCTGTCGGAAAGAGGTGTTGTGTGAGAATTTGAAAACCCTCTCACGCCATATGTACACACACACATACACACATAGTGATGAGTGATGTCACTGCTCTCCAATGTGAAGCGCACTCATTACAGGGTTTGTTTGTTGAAGGCTGCAGCGTAACTGCCCACCTCCCTCCTCCTCCTCCTCCTCCTCCTCTCAGCCATCCCACCATTTCACCACCTCAGGGGCGTGTCGCAAGGAGTGATTGGCAGCTAATGAGGCGGGCGTGCTTTGAGTCAAGCGTGCTGCTGGTGTTTGGGACGGGCGATAGCTCCGGCCCCCCGCCCCCCACCCCTACCCCCACCCCCGGTGGTCAGACGAAGCTCGCTCTAACCCCCTCTCCGATTGTTTCAAGATGAGTTTGGTTCGCTTGTCCCTTCCTGAGAGCCTATATAACCAGACATCCTTTCTACTGCTAGGGGGGTGAATGGAAATGATCTGCACTGGCGAGCGTAAACAAATACTGCAGCTCTTTTCAAGGCACGCACAAACACACACAAACAAGCACACACTCGCTCGCGCTTTCTCTCACACACATACACACACTTTGATCTTCTGCTGTTATCCTCTACGCAGCGCGACGGCTACTTCCCCTCCTTGCCGCTGTGTCCAGTCCAAAGTTGTCTACATCAAAAGGCAGACACATCCAACAGTGTCTATAAAATACAATACCCTAAAATAACTCAGTCTATTTTCATTTCAGAAAAGATTAAGTAGGTTGTAGTTGAATAAACTTTCATACAATTATATTTCATCTGTGGAGATAACTGGTTATTTTGAGCCTATTTATTATATGATATAATTTTTGTATTTATGGAGCTAAAAATACATATAAATGTAGGAATGTGAGGTGTAATATTTAGGGGATAAAGGAAACAGTGCCCTGCATACTCTTTATGTTAGAATAACTCTGGTTTATAACTTCCACAAAGCTTTGAAATACATTTTGTTCCTTAAATATTCAAGGTGAATTCAGGGTGATTAAGAATGAATTGGCATGCTCCTTTTCCTCCTTTCAAGACATTTCCACCATCTTGATTTCCTTTCCAAGAATTCAAAAACATACATATAGTTGTACATATTTCATTATATTTGAGTTGCTTTGTCCTCGAATATATTTTATTAATATAAGTTATTGCACTGATTAAATCCATTATTTTTGATTCCTGTAATATTTGACATGCTTATGAATAATATGTATCTTCATGCCCCTGCCTATTTAATCTCCTATGGAACTCTAGATGGCAGTATTCACCTTCCAGCTGTATGGCTTCATAAGGGGTTTATTAAAGTGGCAATCAGCAGTTTGAACAATAACAAATCTAACTGGCCACTGCTGTTTTGGGAAAAACCTGATGAATAGGGCTGGAGAAATGTAACCACTATCAAAATCATTGACATATGGATGTGAGGACCATGATATACAAATGATAGTTTTAACCATGTTTTGACGTTATATAGTGTTTGTTTACATTTACTTTGTTTACAAACATTGGAGTGAAACAAGCTTATATTTTGGGTTCTGATGGGTTTCAACAGTTGAAATAAGCCCATGAGCCATTTGTTATATTCTTCAAGAATCGATGGGTACTTTTCGTTAAGTCCAAAAATGGATGGAGCAACTGCGGATTGCCCCTTTTAACGAAAAATGTCAACAATCCATGGGATCTGTCTGTCTCCATCCATAACCATGGCAAAACTAAGTTAAGTAATTTAAACATTTTTCTTCTTTTTTTTAAACATGACTATTTCACAGAATAAGCATCAAATTAGGAATGTACAGGTCTGGTATATGGGCCAGTTGAAAACGAGCACCAGCATTTAGTCATTTATCATCAGGCTGCGATGGCAGCAAGTGTGTGTGTGTGTATGTTGTTTGCCTTGGACAAGCATGTGTACAAGCCATTCAAAACGGGTCGAGACAGGTAACTTTTTGTGAAGTGTTGGTCTGGTAAGTCCCAGGACCTTTAACATGCTCTGGACTGCTCCCACTGCCAGCTCAAGTTTCTCTGTCGGAATTAGCCATTATAAATGCCACAAAGGAATAAAACAGTAATTGAGAAGGCGGCGAAACCGGAGCCCCATTTAACCGGCCGACCAGCTGGATCACCGCTCTCCCTTTTTGCCTTTGTGCTGCAATAACAGTCCATTCTGGTGGCTGTTGAACTGTGCCGATATCCCTGAGTGTTTGAGGCCGTATCGGAGTTTGAGAAAGCCAGGGTTTGTATACACTAATGTAGGCATAATAAGGCGGGTTAATCTTACTGAGAGAGATTAATCACGACCGTGCATTTCAGTGTCTGCAGAGTATTTAAACACAAACACAATGGGAGTCGACCAAGAGCACTGATTCATTGATCCATTAATACGTATATTATTATAGAGCTCTCTCTGCGCTATCCAATGCCCTTAAGGCCCTGCTCAGCTCACTGTGAGTCAGACAGCTATGTGGGGAGAATTTGTACTTTTTCTCTTATTTTTATTTCGACCGAACTGTCCAAAATCCATCCATCATATGAATTCGCTGGGTTGCTCTGTGCGCTCTTCTGTTTGTGCTTTAAGGCTAATAATCAGGATCATTATAGCACGAGTACATCAAAGTCGATTCAAACCAAATGGTTGATTCACGTGGGGCTAACCGCACGCAGAACGCCCGACCACAGAGCTACATTTTACATGTGCCCATAGAAACGTTGGCAGGTTACTTATGATTCAAAGACACGTATCCAGGTGCAAAAGAAAAAGAGAGAGAGACATTTTGCTGGGGTATGTAACTGGTTCACTATGCACCCAGCTGACATTCACTCTGATCCCAACCTTTAAATTGGAAGAATTGAAATCGACCGGGGGGAAATAAATAAATAAAACGATGATATAAACATGCATGTTTTTGTTTGCTCTCGTTTGCTCTCTCACTCTCTTTAGTTGGATTGATATATTCAGAGTTGTCAATGCGAATTTGGGAAAACTCAAAGGGTAAAACGTATAATCTTTTGTTTTTATCGAACGCCTCTTGGAGCACGCGCTCTTTAAGCCCCTGACTGAGACACTTAAGGAAATCAGAGCAGGATTTTAGAGGCTGCGGGGGTTCATTAGACCCAGACTGGCCTGACTTCCTACCTCAGAGCAAGAGAAGAGGGAGAGAGAGGGACGGAGATTGAAAGGGTTGAGAGAGAAAGGAGAGAAAAGAGACAAAGTGAAGGAGATCAACAGAGAGCGAGATTAAGAAAGAGAAAGAGTGTGTTATGCTGCCAGTCTCCCCGTGACACCACAAATCACACTGAAAAATTAGACAAGCTGAGAAAAACGCAGCCGGGATTACCAATGGCAACTGCACTAACCATGCAGCATACAGCACAGCACATACCCCCATGCTCTCTTTGTGTGTGTCATACACTATGTGAGGGGCATATAAATGAAAATCACACTTTTCTCCCTTTCTATTCTGTTCTCTCTTCTGAAAGTGGGACATGAGGCTAAAATCTCCCAGGCACGGGGAAAAATATAGTTGACTGAGCGGGAGAGAACACTGGGATAGGAAAAGCTAAATGGCTGACACTGTAAATCTATGGCACCTTGTGTGAAGGGACAGCTCTCCGATGGTACTGTTGCCCGTCTGTGCTCAAAGGACCCAGGGGCAATGGGGGCATCAGGACCTGGTAGGGTTACGGCCGCTACAGTTTATTCATTGATTTAGCTCACTGTTGCCAACCCTAGCTACATTATGCTCAGTGGTGAATGGAGCCTAGGTTGTGATGTAAATATGATCTTACAGCAGCGCTCCCTAAGCTCTGGCACACATCAGCAAGCACCTTTGTGCTGGGGATTAGTGATTGGCCGGCCAGGAGAGAAACGGCGAGTCTTGGTACCTAGGGAGCATTTCCAGTGGTTCTGTCTTGGGGCCATTTGCTGACATAAATACAGTGTGTAGATTGAGCTTACTACAGGAAATAGAATTGAAATGAACTGACCCAGTGTGTGCACCGAGAGGTTTCCCTTCTTCTTTGTGTAAGTGGAGCATTATTGAAATGTCTGCGTGTGAATATGTGTGTTTTCTCAACCTAATCCTAGACTAATTACACCGAATGGTGGCAGTGCTGTGTGTATGAAAAGGTAAAGAGGTGGCGCGAATGTGTCACCGGGGGAGTAGTGTTATCTCGTTGTGACGCTCAAGGACTGAAACCTGATCCCGCCGTTAGCGCTGGCTGCGCCGCCGTCATTTGAACTCCCTTTTAGGCAGAATTCAATCAGTGTTCTCTCCTTGATATGCTGGCCCCTTTTTTTGCCGCTCACAATTCCCCCACCATCTGGGGATGAGAACTTTTGTCATGTCAGGTATAATGCTTGATATCTGAATCCGCCGCCCCGACTGACAACGTTTTTACCCTTTTTGAGAAAAGGGAGGCCATTCTTACATTTTGCAAGAATGAAAAGGAATGATACAGGGCTTTTGTGTGGAGCACTGTGAGTGAATCCTCTGAACGTTTTATCCCATTCATATGGCTTGTGCTGCTTGTACTGAGCTACTGTACTGTGTTGTTGGGCTTGTTCGACATTGTAGTTGACATTACCGACGGACTGATCTACAAATCATCTACCATCATAAATAAATATTCCTTATTATTTGTAGATCAGTCAGTCAGGCACAATTTACCCACAATGCTGCACAGGTTTGATGCTCTCAAACACGGAGAGATAAGAGCCTGTTTGTATTGGCTGGAGGTGCCAGCGTCCCATAGGACAAAGGGGGCAGTAGCATGCCATGGACCGAGCTACCGGTCGCTGTCATTGGCTCACAGCGACGGGGTCACGTATTTGGTGACAGCTGCCCCCCCCCCTCCTTCCCGGCCCCCACCAGACAGGATGTGGGCTAGGTCAAAGGTCACAGGACCAGGCTCTAAAGTGTCCTCCAACCAATAAACACTAACCCCCTCGCTAACATACACACACGTCCACCTCCCTCCTCTCACTAGTCTCCCTAAAGTGCACTAGCACAGACCACATTGGAAATAAGTGTTGAATAATTTTGCATAATCCATTCATATAATCATAAGAAACAGGACATAAAGAGGGATGTTACAATGGTATCCTCTGGGCTTTGTACTTCATCCTCTGGGCAACTGTACAATGTCTTCTGACAATCAATCAATCAAATCAATTCAAGTGTTGCCCATAGGTCATGTTCTTTCAAATTGTATTTCACTGTTGAATGTTTTTGAAAAAGTGAATCTTTTCTCCCGCAGATCAATCGAGCGCCAAGCTTCGGGACCGATCAGAAGATTGATTACGACGTGAAGAAAGGGGTCTTGCTCAACGCACTGAAACTTCTCAACATCAGGTAGGCCTGTAGATGCTGTGGAGCAGCAGCATTTCTACAATATCATCCGCACGGCCTCCCGAGGCCCATTATGAGTTCATCAAAAAGCATACGCTGAACTTTTGCATGGCCCAGGCTTTTGAATGTTTTAGATTTGTATTGATTCTCTTTATTTCACCAGCCAACATTTTCAATTCTTTGATGTGCGCACTATCTACCCCTCTTGTTATTC
Source organism: Oncorhynchus keta (assembly GCF_023373465.1). Classification (NCBI taxonomy): domain Eukaryota; kingdom Metazoa; phylum Chordata; class Actinopteri; order Salmoniformes; family Salmonidae; genus Oncorhynchus; species Oncorhynchus keta. The sequence goes on from NC_068428.1 coordinate 9,400,393, forward strand.
GTTGCAGAGTGATTTCATTAGCATGCTTTGTTTACGAGGCTTCTGTATTTAGTTTTAACAACTGCTAAATCTGCAGTCCTTGTAAAAGTGGGTTACGTGCTGGATTGTTGGATGGCGAAAGAAAAGAGTTACAAAGCTTAGGCCCTCTCCATTGTTCTCTTTGTGCATTGTTCAATCGGGCGTTGTGTGTGTTGCTTACAGTATGCTTTATAGTGTGTGCGTGCGTGTGTGTGCGCACAGAGTTTCCCCTATATTCCTTTAGTAGCGGTGGCCCACTCCTACTAAATTATTGCCACTTCTGCAGGAAAAAATATATATATTTTAAAAAATGATGCTTTTAAATGGATAGTCGTTGGCTCAATGACAGGAAGTATATGGGAATCAAATAAAATATCAATTGTTTTATTTTTTATTGTCACGTACACATATATTGTTGATGTTATCGCGGGTGTAGAGAAATGCCTGTGTCTAGCTCCAACAGTACAGTAATACAAAACAATACATAGGGATCTCCAAAATAAAGAAATATAGAAATAGTAGAACGTCAGAGTCCAGAATATAAATATTTAGGTGTATGATGGTGTGATGGAATGGAAAAGGTTTGTACAGCAGTAGTTATATCGGATGAACCTTGACTAGAATACAGTCTACACAGTTGAAGTGGGTAAAACATCATGTAAACATTATTAAAGTGACCAGTGTTCTATGACTATGTACATAGGGCAGCAGTCTCTAAGCTGCAGGGTTGAGTACCGGGTGGTAGCCGGATAGTAACTAAAGTTCAGGGCAAGTTACTGGGCGGAGGCCGGTTAGTGGTCACAATAGGTGTATGTGTACGTGTACGTGTCTGTGCGTGTCTTTGTGTGTGCGCGCATTTGTGTGTGTGTGTGTGTACACGTTTGCGTGTGTGATTGTATCTATACTGACTAGTTGTGGTTGTGCTGTCCCCGGGCTGCCTTGAGTCTCTACACTGATTGATCATCCCAGACCTGACCTCCAGCTCTCTGCTCTCTCTGTGCCTCTCCATCACATGGCTAAATATAGTCCCCATACACTCCCCATAAACAACAAGGAATGCCACTACATTAGGACTTACACACTGGAGTGGATCAAATACACCCCTACAATAGATCTGTTTACAGCACTGTGTCACAGTGATGCACAGTGATACACTGAACACAGCTCTATCCCAGTGCAGTACAATATAAATACCTTATCAGAAGAATTTCAAAAGATCTGTTTACAGCACTGTGATACACAGCGATACATTGAACGTAGCTCTAGGTCAGCCCAGTACAGTATATTAAATCATTAGGAGAAAAAGCATTGCTTAACAGCTCTAGCGCAGTACAGTACCATTAATCCCTGATCAGAAGAATTTGTTTCATTGCCGATGTTTACTGCGTTCATAAAGACAAAAAGGGGAGATTTGATTAATACCCAACAAATAAAACTTGGCCTGGTGATAGAACATTGAAACAACGTCTGGCACCAGACAAACTGCGTATGTTCACTGAGTGAAAGAAACGTTGTTACATTTCTTTATATAGTTATACCTTACCTCTGTAAGGAGTGGGCCGTGGTGGCTGGGTGGGCTTGTGACTTGGTTCAATTGGAAAGATGTAGAGCTGCGCGATATGAAAGAAAATCCATATTGCCTAAATTGATGTGATAATGATAAATAGAGTGATATGTTTATAATTTTAACGTGCAGCAGGTTTTTTGGTTGGTTGTAGTCATCAATTGTCCCATAACAATCACTGATATTAGCAAACTTATTTAATTTCAAACTTCACATTTCTTCAGTATAGGCTACTCATGTAATGAACAAAATATCAGCAAAATAGCTGCGCTAAGTGATCGGTATGGTCAGTATCGATAACTTTCGGTTTAGTCTCCGGCTCAAGAAAGGCGTCAGAAGACAATCCGTATCCCTCTGCCCAAATGAGCTAGGGCAGTTCCCGGGGAATCGAGGACACAGAGTAACCCCAATGCCCACCACTGGGCACAATATTACATTTAAAGGGCCAGTGAGTGGCTGAAATATCTTGCTCCCACTAGGTCAGAGAGTTAGGACCATTGACTTCTTTATTAGGAATATGAAGAAAGTCAATGGTTCTGACTCCTTCCAACTTTGCTTTTTTCAAATGTTTTGAGCATTTGATTGGGCCTGTCAGGAATGTGGGTTTGCACTTTTTGGATGATATTCATTCCATTACTCCAGGGCAAACTCAAGTGCAGCTATGGTTTTTGAAAGAACCCAGGTTTGGTACGTTCAGCATTCCACTTTTTGTGCTTCAATGCCAAAAGAGAGAGGCTGTGGGCTTTGCAAGACTAATCAAATTATACTTTAGAGAGTACGTAAATAAATAAAGGTAATGGAGGGAAGCTAAATGAGAGAGAGAAAGAAAGAGAAAGTTTGCTGTTCTCATTGTTTGTCTCTGTTTCTTCTTTCAGAGCGAGCGACAAGAAGCGTAACCTGGCCCAGCAGAAGGCGGAGGCCCAGAGACGGCTCTACGGCCAGGGCTCCATGAAGAAGCTCTCGGCCGCCTCCTCCGAGGCAGAAAAACAGCGCCACACGCTGGAGCGGAGGAAAGAAGAACTGGTGCGTAAAAAAAAAAGACTTTTAAAAATGATTGTTATAATTTCAGTAGTAGGAGTTCCCTCTGCTTTAATATTTTTTTTACGCATAATAATATATAATATAATATTTACCATTTAGCAGATTATGCACATTGATATTGAACACATGTGGAGAGATCGACAGAAAGATGGATGAGATGTGTTAAAGGACAGTAGGCCTAAATAAAAACCTATGTCGGCATAGCCTTACCTGTGCCGGTGGCAGCGACCCGAACAAGAAAAACAACATTTGATAGAATGAGAGAAAGTACTGCTTTTTCCTTGCCCTTGTCACTGTAAAAGTTTCAGTCGACAGCGTAACATTTCATTATACATGCGTTCGAAGTAGCCTGGATGAGGTTGTCACGTGTTCCAGAGCTAAGTGCCAGGTTTAAGTAGCTAGTGGGTTCTACCCCTTGATTAGTCCATTTCAACACTAGGCCTTTTGTGCTTTTCCGCTCTGTGACTCTGACTTCATTAGTCCGATTCTTAATAGAGAAAAGTGTCATTCCTTCACTCATTGTTATTCAGATAGATTTGCATGGGGGGAATTCAGACCCAAGTTACTTCCACATTATTCCATTTTTGTGTATTCTGACCTTGAACCTACGCATGGGGAAAAGCCAGTGCCAGCAAGGTACCCATTGGGGTGGATATCAAATAAATGGAGGTATGGCGTAGGTATATACAGATATGCCATATTCTGACCTTGACTTAATTCCCTAGTAATTCCACCATCTTTACACAAGTGGAAACCATGAATAAGGTTGAGCACCTGTCGGTTTCAAGTGAAAAAACATTCGGATAGAAATCCAATAGAAATAATACCATTCTCCAAACACTGTAATTTATAAATTGATAAGAGCTAGGTAAATGGAGAAGGTGATTGTGAATACAAATAGCAGTTGTTTTAGATGATTTTTCCTTATGATCGCTGGAGATTGAAGTGAAACAAGTCATATGGAAGCGAGCTGAAAATCATATCAACATGACGTGTATTTCAGCCCCTTTTCCACAGTGAAGTAGGCTATAAATAGCTGTGCCGTTATTCTGAAATTTACAGTGCCCTCATAAATTATTCACACCGCTTGATTTACTCCACATTTTGTTGTGTCACAATATCCCATAATGACAAAGTGAAAACCCATTCTTTTGCAAATGTATTGAAAATGAAATGCAGAAAATATCTCATTTACATAAGTATTCCCACCCCTAAGTCAATAGATGTTAGAATCACTTTTGGCAGCGGTTAAAGCTGTGAGTCTTTCTGGGTAAGTCTCTAAGAGTTTTGCACACCTGGATTGTACAATATTTCCCCATGTATTATTTTCAAAATGCTTCAAGCTCTGTCAAATTGGTTGTTGAACATTGCTAGTCAGCCATTTTCAAGTCTTGCCCTAGATTTTCAAGCAGATCAGCCACCAAGGAACATTCACTGTCTTCTTGGTAAGCAACTCCAGTACAGATTTGGCCTTTTTTAGGCTATTGTCCTGCTGAAATATGAATACATCTCCCAGTATCTGGTGGAAAGAAGACGGAACCAGGTTTTCCTCTAGGATTTCTCCTGTGCTTAGCTCCATTCCGTTTCTTTTTATCCTGAAAAACAGTCCTTAATGGTTACAAACATACCCATAACATGATGCAGCCACCAATATGCTTTAAAATATGGAGAGAGGTACTCAGTAATGTATTGGATTAGATTTGCCCCAAACATAACACTTTGTATTCAGAACAAAATCTGAATTGCTTTGCCACATGGCCATTACTTTAGTGCCTTACATTACTTTAGTGCCTTGTTGCAAATAGGATGCATGTTTTGGAATATTTTTATTCTGTACAGGCCTCCTTCTTTTCACTCTATCAATTAGGTTAGTATTGTGGAGTAACTACAATTTGTTGATCCATTCTCAGTTTTCTGCTATCACAGCCATTAAACTCTGTAACTTTTTTAATGTCACCGTTGGCCCCCTGAGCGTTTTCCTTCCTCTCGGGCAACTGAGGAAGGATGCCTGTATCTTTGTAGTGACTGGGTGTATTGATATGGCATCCAAAGTGTAATTAATAACTTCACCATGCTCAAAGGAATATTCAATGTCTGTTTTTTTTTTGTTTTTTTAACCCATCTACCAATAGCTGCCCTTCTTTGTGAGGCATTGGAAAGCCTCCCTGGTCTTTGTGGTTGAATCTGTGTTTGAAATTCACTGCTCGACTGAGGGACCTTACAGATAATTGTATGTATGGGGTACAGAGATGAGGTAGTCATAAAAAAATCAAGTTGAAAACTATTATGGCACACAGAGTGAGTCCATGCAACCCATACTCCTGAACATAGGCTTGCCATAACAAAGTGGTTGAATATTTCTTGACTTGAGACATTTCATCTTTTAAATTTGTATTAATTTGAAACAATTTTGAAAAACATAATTCCACTATGACATTATGGGGTATTGTGTGTAGGTCAGTGACGAGAAAAATCTAAATTTGATCCATTTTAAATTCAGGCTGTAACACAACGAAATGTGGAAGAAGTCAAGGGGTGTGAATACTTTCTCAAAGCACTAATTGTATGTCCTAATCATTTACGGGGATGAAATTTGGAGACCCAAGCGATAGAGTTGATTTATGCGCTTTACAATGTTTTAATTGTATGACCGGGCTTTTCAAAAAATGTTTAACAATTTGTATCATGTTAAATATTAGCTACTATTGGGAGCCACGGTCAGTAATACCCACGTATATTTAGAACTGTCATGTTAGTGTTACTCTCCTTCAATTTGTAGCCTACATTTTGCAATATTCAGTTCTGTTAACCTTTCTTTCCTCTGTTACGTCCGTGTAGTTGTTGTTGAGGGTGGCTAGCAATACTGGATTATATTAGGCTAACGTGTGTCTTCATTTCGAAAACATGTAGCCTATTTGAATCATAATGGAACTCACACCACAGGTAGCAGTTCAAACCTGGAGCCTGGGGCACGGTTCACGACGACTGGACCATTGTTATTACAGATCCATGATTAGTGAGGAATAGAGTAGATTTATAGGACTATTATTATTATTCATTATTAATTCATTTATAAGTATTATTATTATATTACCCTATTGTGCACTTTTCTCACCTTCCAATATTTAATGGTTTGAACTTGAATATGGCAACTTTCAGGATGAATCAAACCACTGTATTTGTGATTCATCAATATATTTTGTTTATATATATATTATAATATCAGAGTATTTCACCATCTACCAATTGGTGCTGAAACAGAGACGAATATGCATATATGTAATGTATTTCATTGATCCCTAATATTTTGAACCCGTCTGTCACGCCCTGACCATAGAGAATAGGCGTGAATAGGGGTTGATCTAGTATTTCTATGTCTATGTTGTGTTCTAGTTTCTTTTTCTATGTTGGTGTTTTGTATGATTCCTAATTAGAGGCAGCTAATTGTTGTCTCTAATTGGGGATCATATTTAAGTCGTTATTTTTCCCACCTTTGTTTGTGGGATCTTGTTTATGTGTTAGTTGCCTGTTAGCACTTCATTGACTTCACGTTTCGTTCTTTCTTTATTGTTTTTTGTGCGTTTCACTAAATAAATATGTGGAAACCATATCACGCTGCACCTTGGTCCGATGATTCTAACACGATCGTGACAGAAGATCCCACCAAACCAGGACCAAGCAGCGTGTTCACCAGCTGAAGGAGTTTTGGACGGGAAGAAGTCATGTGAGGATGCGAAACCCTTCCTTGGCGGCAGACGGAAGTTAATATGGCTGGGGGCAGTTTTGAGTAGCTTGGAATAATAAGGTGCCCAGAGTAAACTGCCTGCTACTCAGTCCCAGTTTCTAATATATGCATATTGTTAGTATATTATTTGGATAGAAAACACTCTGAAGTTTCTAAAACTGTTTTAATGTCTGTGAATATAACAGAACTCATATGACAGGCAAAAACCTGAGAAAGAATCCAACCAGGAAGTGGGAAATCTGAGGTTGGTCGTTTTTCAACTCATTCCCTATTGAAGATACAGTGGATATAGGTCATGTTGCACTTCCTAAGGCTTCCACTAGATGTAAACAGTCTTTAGAAACTTGTTTGAGGCTTCTACTGTAAAGGAGGTGCTCATAAGGGCTCTTTGAGTCAGTGGTCTGGCAGAGTACCACAAGCTCGTGACGCTCGTTTATTTGAGAGGTAGCTTCCATTGCTTTTCTACAGTCAAAGGAATTCTCCTGTTGGAACATTATTGAAGATTTATGTTAAAAACATCCTAAAGATTGATTCTATACATCGGTTGACATGTTTCTACAGACTGTAACGGAACTTTTTGACATTTCATCTGCTCCTAGTGAACGCGCTTCGTGACTTTGGATTTGTTTACAAAACGCGCTAACAAAAGTAGCTATTTGGACATAAATGATGGACATTATCGAACAAAACAAACATTTATTGTGGAACTGGGATTCCTGGGAGTGTATTCTGATGAAGACCATCAAAGGTAAGTCAATATTTATAATGTTATTTCTGACTTCTGTTGCACAATATGGCGGATATATTTTTGGCTTGTTTGGTCTCTGAGCGCTGTACTCAGATTATTGCATGGTTTGCATTTTCCGTAAAGCTTTTTTGAAATCTGACACAGCGGTTGCATTAAGGAGAAGTGTATCTAAAGTTCCATGCATAACACTTGTATTTTCATCAACATTTATTATGAGAATTTCTGTGAATTGATGTGGCTCTCTGCAAGATCACCGGATGTTTTTGGAACTACTGAACATAACGCGCAAATGTATACTGAGTTTTTTGATATAATCTTTATCGAACAAAACATACATGTATAGTGTAACATGAAGTCCTATGAGTGTCACCTGATGAAGATCATCAAAGGTTAGTGATTCATTCTATCGCTATTTCTGATTTTTGTGACTCCTCGTTTTGGCTGGAAAAATGGCTGTGTTTTTCTGTGACTTGGCTTTAACCTAACATAATAGTTTGTGGTGCTTTCGCCTTAAAGCCTATTTGAAATTGGACACTGTGGTGGGATTAACAAGAAATGTATCTTTAAAATGGCGTGAAATACTTCTTTGTTTGAGGAATTTTAATTACGGGATTTCTGTTGTTTTGAATTTGGCGCCCTGCACTTTCACTGGCTGTTGTCATATCGATCCCGTTAGCGGGATCTCAGCCCTTAAGGATGGAGGACAACATCAATATCTTTTTTTGGGGGGGTGGCACAAGGGGTGGTCGGTCGAGCTGAGGAGAGTGCCAGAGCCCGAATGTTAAACTCTGGAGGAGTGTATCGTCAGACCACAGCCACAGAAACCCCAAGATTTTTTGGGGTGGGGTGGGGTGGAGATGGAGCTGGTGGCTGAGCCGTGGGAAGAGCCAGGGTCTGTTAAGGAGGCAATGGAGAAGTTGGGAGAGAAAGAGATGAGAGAGATGTTGTGCAAGTGTGTTCTGCTCAACATCCGACCAGAGGATCCGGTTAGCGGGCTGGTGCAACCTGTACCGACCCCACGCATCAGGCCTCCAGTGCGCCTCCCCAGTCCGGTACATCCTATGCCTCCTCCTCGCACTCGCCCTGAAGTGCGTGTCACCATCTGTGCCGGATCCACGCACTAGGCCTCCAGTGCGCCTTCCCAGTCCGGTGTGTCCTGTGCCTGCTCCTCGCGCTCGCCCTGAGGTGCCTGTCACCAGTCCGGTGCCACCTGTGCCGGCTCCACGCATTAGGTCTCCAGTACACCTTCCCAGTCCGGTGCGTCCTGTGTCTGCTCCTTGCGCTTGCCCTGAGGTGCGTGTCACCAGTCCGTTGCCACCTGTGCCGGCTCCACGCACTGGGCCTCCATTGCGCATTCCCAGTCTGGTGAGTCCTGTGCCTGCTCCTCGCCCTGAGGTGCGTGTCACCAGTCCGGTGCCACCTGTGCTGGCCCCACGCACCAGGCCTCCAGTGCGCCTCCCCAGTCTGATACTTCCTGTGCCTGCACCCCGCACTCGCCCTGAAGTGCGTGTCACCAGTCCGGCGCCACCTGTGCTGGCTCCACCCACTAGGCCTCCAGTGTGCCTTCCCAGTCCGGTGCGTCCTGTGCCTGCTCCTCGCGCTTGCCCTGAGGTGCGTGTCACCAGTCCAGTGCCACCTGTGCCGGCCCCCAGTTCAGAGCTTCTGGCGACGATTCCCAGTCCAGAGATTCCGGCAACGGTTCACAGTCCAGAGCTTCCGGCGACGGTTCCCAGTCCGGAATCTCCGGCAACGGTCCACGGTCCGGAATCTCCTGAGACAGTCCACGGTCCGGAACCTCCGGCGACTGTCCGCAGTCCGGAGCTTCCAAACATGGCGTCCAGTCCAGCTCCATGGCAGGAGCTCTTCTCTGAAGATTCCCAGTCCAGACACGGCATCCAGTCCCGCTCCATGGCAGGAGCCTTCCTCTGTGCCGGTGTCCAGTCCAAACACGGTGTCCAGTCCAGATCCATGGCAGGAGCCCTCCTCTGCGTGGATGCCCAGTCCAGACATGGCGTCCAGTCCCGCTCCATGGCAGGAGCTTTCCTCAGCATCGAGGTCCAGTCAGCATGGGTCCATGGATGGATCCGCGGGATGAGTGGGTTCTTTGTTCCGCAAGAGAGCCGCCACCAATGCTGGCGGAGCTGCGAGCTGAGTGGGTACTTCGCCCCGCACCGGAGCCACCACCGGCATGAATCCCCCCCCACCCTCCCCATTTGGTTTCAGGTTTTGCGGCTGGAGTCCGCACCTTTGTGGGGGGAGGTGGGGGGGGTACTGCCACGCCCTGACCATGGAAAGCCATTGTTTCTCTATGGTATAGTAGATCAGGGCGTGACTAGGGGGTGATCTAGTATTTCTATGTCTATGTTGTGTTCTAGTTTCTTTTCTATGTTGGTGTTTTGTATGATTCCCGATTAGAGGCAGCTGGTAATCGTTGTCTCTAATTGGGGATCATATTTAAGTCGTTATTTGTCTCACCTTTGTTTGTGGGATCTTGTTTATGTTTAGTTGCCTGCTAGCACTTCATTGACTTCACGTTTTGTTCTTTCGTTCTTGTGCATTTCACTAAATAAATATGTGGAAACCATATCACGCTGCACCTTGGTCCGATGATTCTAACGACGATCGTGACACCGTCCTCTCAAAATTCTAATGAAAGGTACACTGTATTTAACCCTATCAGTCCCAAGACTCCAGAAAAAAACAGCTTTTCATTTATCTAACATTCATTTAGCCGTTATATTTAGCCTCACAATTATGTTTTTTACAACAAAAAAATCAGGACAACCAGGGCCACAAGTAGAGCAGAAAACAACTTGACAAACAGTTGTATTCATGAGTTTTATTAATAAGTGTCAATAAACAAAGCAAAAACCAGATATAAATGAATTTATATGAATGCTATAAGTACATAAATTGTTTGCTCAATGTGAAATTAATATATAACTAGTCAATGACAACTGTGTGGAGTTTGGAGTTTGTGACAGCAACTGTCAGTTTGTTACAGTATTATAGACACTATGTCCTGGGGTTTCCTATGATCGTCTATGTAGAAGAACCCTTTATCTTCTAATGACTTTTGTGTAGCTTGTGAGCTGCATAGAGATACACGTGTATGTGTGTTCATAAGAGTCTCAGCTTTTCATAGATATATTTGAATAGTGTTCAGCTCAAACCATTCGGACTCTACAGACGTTCTTATAAAAAAAAGACTCGGCCCTGGGCCACTTTGGGATCCGTCATTGTCTCACAAACACAGCTCTCTAGCTCATCACCCGTTAATCACACAGACTAATGGTTGGTACCAATGATTGCAGAAGAAATAGACAAAACCAGTGGTACCTTGACGTCTGTAGCTCAAACACACAATCTTTAAAAGAGGATAGATGTCCAAAATCACGCCAGCACAATGGTGGGTCTCATTGGGTTAAAGGTTTCTTCAAGTGGAAATTATATTGATTTTGCACAATTTAAATCTTATTAGAATCTGTTCATATACACCCTCAAAGAATGTCCATTTTTTTGTGTGTTAAGTGAACATGTAGATATCCAAATGTTAATGTTTTCATACATTCATAGAATGTAGAGTCAGGTATTTGTGAACATTCCATAGTAATGTGAATGTGAAAGACATGCATTTGAGCAATTTATAGACACTGCACTCAATAAAAACTCTGTCTTGTCCAGATCCGGACTCCACACAGACTGGTGCGCCATAACCAATCACAGCTAGAGTAGGCCTATTACACAAATAGGCCATGCCATACGAGAATGTGCCATTCACGTTGATGTTGCACTGCACTGGACTGTGTTTACAGGCAGCAGAACAGCGCAACTTTGTTTTGATCATTGTTTAGAAAGCAGTAGCAAAAGTCACAGAAGAAACCTGAATTGTTTTCTGCAAATATATAAATAACAGGAGTCTTACTTTTTGGAACTTTACAGTCCTATTGCTCAATCAACAAACTATTTCTCCCTCAGCCTTAGCCCATTCAAAGACGCTAACTACCTTTAGCGTCTATTCATGAAGGTATGTTCTGGCCGGTGGAGTTTTGTTAAGTGCCCCTTGTTCTGAAAGGTAACAGTCATTGCTTGCGGTACATTATCTTTCATATCAGCAATAAATAATAGAATTCAAATAAAAGGTTCATATTACCTCACACTTTAAAAAAAAAAAAATATTTCTCACTGATATAAAACGTTTGTTCCATATGTTTCATAAACCTTATCACAGGCAATGACTATTGAGGTTTCTAAATGTTAAAACGGAGTGTCGGGATTGTTGTTCACCTGGTGCCACCGGTAAGCGATGCTGAGATAGCTGAGAACCCTTGGGATAAGGCAGAATGCCTTGTTAATGCCTTGGGTTCTCGAGAACGTCTGCCTGTGCAGAACAACAACAACAACAACAATATTAGCCTGAGCCAGATGAGCTCAAGTCTAGCACAGGGGACAGTAGATAAACCCTCTCATGCTTTTTCAGTGTTTCGTTGACAGCCAAAATTGCACTGTGAATACGATGGGGGGGGAAGTCTACCACTCACCCACTTGTCCAGGTGATAACATAACATTTACAGTACAGGTCTCTGTGTCATTTAAGGTTCTAGATAGCTAAATGACTTAGCTACCACGTACTGCATAGCTAGATTGATTGTGTTGAGATTCCCAATCACTGCCCTCTTCCTCCCCCCCCCCCAGAAATATTGGGTTTGTGAATCTGAAGCAGCTCATCTCCTGAATTGTTGGAGGCAGCAAACAATGTACTAGCTGTGATTTACAACTGATAACAATATTTATTAGACTACCTAGTGATTTGTCCAATTTTATTAATCATGTATTGACTGCCTCCTTTTAATTCTGCCAACAATGCCTTACTCTATGTAATGGAACTCTTATAAAGTTGGTTTTGAAACATAATATTAAAATACCTGTTGGTTTCATTTCAGCAAAGTAGTAAAAACAGTGTCAGTTCCACTTTTAAGATAAGATAAATATACCTGACAACCCGATTGAATGAAAAATCAGCAAGAAAATCCGTTGGCCAGCAAGCGAGAGGGTTTTCAGCAGTTTAATTCACTGTTTTCGCTGCGTGCAAGATAGCCACACCTGTAGAGTGTGTTACTCGCCTGCATAAGGTAAGTCTGAATACCAACTACTGAGAACTGCATCGGAAAGGCGTTCGTAGGAAAGGCATATATTATAAGTCTGAATCAGCCCCATGGTGAATTTGATTGATTTTTTACCCTACGTTTTTTCTGTTACCCGTTGTTGTTTTTTCTGCAGAAAGAGCAATTGACTCAGGTCCGCAAGCAGATCTCCCGGGAGGAGCATGAAAAGAGACATCTGGGGAACTACAGGTAAAGGGGGAAGAGGCACCGAGTGAGGAGGGCTTCACTTACATTTACGGGGTCACATGCGGAGCACCCGGATCTCAGGAGGATAAATAACATTGGGAGAGAAAATAAATGGAATGTTTGAGTGGGACGAAAGTGAGAAAGCGACAGTGTGGGGGGGGTGTAGAGGCTTGAGTTGTGACTCTTATGCGTGAGTGGTAGCAAAGAGTTATTGAGAGAGAGAAAGAAAGAGAGAGAGAGAGAGTGCTTTGCAGAGGCTTGAGTCGTGAATCCCATGCGCTCACAAAGGCAGCGCAGGCCACGTCATGCGAAAAGAACAGGCAAACGAGTAAGCGTCTGATCTCCTCCTCACTGATAAAGACTTCAAAAGACGTAGGCCAGTTAATTCTTTATAGTATCGTTGACGTGTCTGAGTCAGAGCTTGTTTTTCGTTCATTGTTAATACTCTCTCCATCCCTCAGCTTTCTCTTTCTGTCTCTTTCCCTCTCTCTCCCCCACCTCTCCCTCGCTCGCTCTCTCCTTTTGCATAAGTGACCTCTTCCCTGAACACTCAATGAGCGGATAGTCTAATGGCGACGTGCGTCTGAATTATTGTCGGTAGCTAACCCTGCCAGACACACCAGTCTGGAACCCGAGCTAATAGACCCCGTCTGTGTCCCAAGTGGCACCCTATTCTCTTTATAGCACACTACTTTTGACAAGGTCCCATAGGGCCATAGTGTACTATATAGGGAATACAGTGCCATTTGGGACGCAACCCCTGGGAATCATACACGGCATCGGGATCTGATTTAGGCTCGCTCGTTAGCGTCCCTTAACGAACTTAGCCCGTCATTAGATGAAATGCACTTCAGGTACGGGAGTCAGACGAGAGACCGGCATCAAAGGGAGCTCAGGTCCAGTGCCTGTCACCGTTCGTTTATCAAACTTCTCAGAAGTGTGTGTGTGCATGCCTGTGTGCGTGCATGTGTGTGCGTGTTTGTGTGAATGTGTTTTATGTGTGAATATGTTTGTGTGTGTGTATTAACCAGCGTAGGGGACTTATAAAAGGCTGGGAAGGGACAAGTCAAGTCGAAACTCATTGAAATAGGTCAAGTTTTTAGCTGATGTAATTGCCAGTTCTTACACGATCCCCAACTAATCAAAACAAGGGCTGAAATATGCAGAAACATTCTGAACATGAACAACTCCTTCAGAAGAAACATGTGGGTCAAATCGCAGATTAAGCAGCCATATGTTTAAAAGCTGGGGCCAAAATATGAGCGATGGCGAGCACACAGGTTGCGTCCCAAATTATACCCTATTCCCTATATGGTGTACTACTTTTGACTGGAGCCCTATAGGGCCATCGCTAAACTTTGCCTCTCGAGTTGAGCCATCACTCACATGTGTAGCTCTTAAAGGATTGACAGCTTTATCCCCCCACGATCTCAACATTTACATTGGTTTATCCCCTTGATTATGGTGGGTGAGGGGGCCGTTCCAACCCCAAAGCAGGCTGTTCGCGCTTCAAAATGACTGGCTATACAGATGTTCGATCACCCTGTTGCAGGAGAACTTTCCTTTAATGCCAAACTTATTTGAGGTTTACAAAGGCTTCTGAAGATTGTAATTTCCACTTTGAAATATCAGACTTGATTTCCCCTTGCGAAGCATCAACCCTGCAAAAAGGTCCATTAATTATAAAGTCACATTTCCTGTTGCTGCCGGATTATTTTCCTGCTGCAGCAAACTGGCTAAAATGTAAAAGCCTACATTTAAGCCAGTCTCCACCATCAATTAAATTCGCCGTCTATTAGCACTGAGCCCACTGAGCAAAAACTGATTGAATCAACATTGTTTGCACATCATTTCAACCCAAATGTTCAAGATGATGACGTTGAATCAACGAGGAAAACTGATTTGGATTTGAAAAATGTGATCAATGTAAGAGAGTTTAGTCTTCTTGAATGTAGGTGACATTATTTGTTGATTTTACATTGAATTCACATTAGTTGACAACTCAACCAAACTCAAATCTACACGTTGAACTGACATCTGTGCCCAGTGGGAGGGAACTTAAACTGACATTCAAAAAAACGTCAATAGAAAAGGGCACTGGTTGACTTTCCTTGGTGGTTAATGTTTATTTAAATTAATGTTATGTCATTGTTTTTGTTCCCTCTCTCTCCTCCCTCAGACGTATTTACCCCCCAGATGACAAGCTCCTCCTGGAGAAGTATGAAAGCCTTCTCTCAGCTGCCTTTCAGACCTTCCTCGCCGGCCGAGCGGCCTCACTTCAAAAGGAAATGAATAATCCTCTGAAACGAATGAAGGTATGTACCTGAGACTGAACAGCACACACACACACTCTCTCCTCTCTTTTACCTCTCTCTCTCTTTCACTCACCCTCTCTATCTCTCGATCTCTGTCTTGCCCCTCACCTCTATTTAGATGCTCTCTGCAAAAAAAAAGAAGAGCGAAAAATACACACAGAGAGAGTGTCACGCCCCCTCCTCGATCCGTGTTTGTCACCTTGTCCTTGAAAGCGTCCATTGATCGCTGATCATAGCATTTGTTAAAAGCAGGACGAACCCGTACAACCTCTCATCTTTGTTTCCAGTTGCTTTGTCTGGCTCTGGCCTTTCCCCTTCTCCTCAGTCTAGGCGCTCACTGTTATTCCTTTGCTCTTCTCTGTGAATTGTCACAGTGTTAATTTGTAGTGGTTTCTCAAAGATCTCAATGTATTTGAAGGTGCCTGTGATGGTTGAATTTTTTATGGAATGCAGTGGAAGCAGCTGTGGTGCGAGAGTACGTTCATAGTGAAAATAATTGTTAATAGGGAAATCGCAGGGCTGCTCTGGCATTGGGGGAGAGATGGACTGCATCCCAAATGGCACCCTATTGCCAATAGTGCAGTACTTTTGACAAGGGCCCACAGAGCTCGAAAGCTCAAAAGCTGTGCTTTTGTAGGGAATAGGGTGCCATTTGGGATGCACACATGCTTTCTGAGGAGTTTTATTCATGATGCATTTCAGATGGAGTGGTGGTGTTTGGTTTCTATTCTGTGAGAAAGGGATAAAGAAAGGGAGGGAGAGAGAGAGAGAGAGCGAGTAGGTAGACAAGGAGGAGTATGAGAGAGACGCGATAAAGCGGTAAAGTGGTATGGTTGATACTTGGGGGGTTTGGACTGTTAGGGAGTTAGAAAAAGGGGAGAAAGTGTGTTTGAGAGTAGGAGAAAGGGAGACTGAGGGAGGAAGAGAGAGAAAGACAGAGGGAGTTTTAGGAGAAGGGAAGGTGAGACAGATAGCCAATCAGAGAGTTAGCAATAGCCTAGAATGGAGGGGAAGAGAGCTGGAGGGAGGGAGGGAGGGAGGGAGGGGGAGAGGGATTTGGAGGGATCTGCCATATGTACATGTGGCTTTGAGTCTATATGAGCTAACCTCCTGCAGAGCGAGAGGCTGGCTGCACTGGTTGGTTGGTTCATGATCAGGGATTCAACCAAATGCCAACACAGCTTTGGCCTTATGACCCTGGCACACAAACACACACGCACACACACACACACACACACACACACACACACACACACAAGTAGACACACACATACTTTTGTCCCCGCATTTGACATTTGAGCAGCCTAAAGCTACTTGATTGCTAATCTGAGAGACCACAGTCACGTTTAATCTGTATTTGAGAGACAATGGGAGGGTGCCATGCACGACAGCAAAGCAACATTAATCACCCTCTCTCTAATTCAGCCGTGGCCAAAAAGGAGAAGGGGCCCAGCGTATTGGCAACGGGTAACATAAAGTTTCCAGATTGATCATGGCTGCGTTCCAGATGGCACCCTATAGATGGCACCCTATTCCTTACATAGTGCACTATTATAGGGTATAGGGTGCCATTTGGGATGCAACCATACATCAATAAAGAGTAACACATGTTCTGCCAGGTCTTTCATGGTCTAGCTATGCAATGGTACTGAGGCATTATGGAAGTGGAACACCTGAGTTCACGTCTGCTTGCAGGGGAGTAGCAACAGAATCTTACAACTCTTATTAGTGGTAGTTGATTGATTGATTAAATGTGTAATTTATATCATTCATAATTTGGCAGTTGGTTTATGGTACTGTGTTTTACGGTACCATAGGCTGTTCTACTGACTTGAGATCTGCACTCATACTCAAACTTTTGGTTAAGTCTCCCATTGGCGTTAATGAATGATCAAGTACTAACCAACTGTATTCTGTGTGTTTGCAGGAGGAGGACATCTTGGACCTGCTGGAGCAGTGTGAGCTGGACGACGAGAAGCTGCTGGGGAAATCGTCACGGCAGAGAGGACCCAAGGTGAGATATGGAGGAAGAGAGGCCTCTTCATCTTCTCCAAACGTCTTTGGGTCCATGAAAAGTGCTATGTAAAATCCATTTATTATCATTATGAACAGAGAAAAAAGAGAGATGGAAGAATGAGCGAGAGGAGAGTATGAGGAGGAGGAGGAAGGTTTGAAAGTGAGGAATGGATGAAGGAAGGAAGGGAGGTAGAGTGAGGGGGCAGATGCCCTAAGG
The DNA here is from genome assembly GCF_023373465.1 of Oncorhynchus keta. Lineage (NCBI taxonomy): Eukaryota > Metazoa > Chordata > Actinopteri > Salmoniformes > Salmonidae > Oncorhynchus > Oncorhynchus keta. Next base: position 9,417,408 of record NC_068428.1, read on the forward strand.
GAACACAGAAAGAGAGAGGGAGAACGTCTGAGAGAAGAAGGGAAAAAGGCAGAGAAGCAGATGTATAAAAGGGCTGATGCCATAAAGCAGCCATTCCCAACCTTTTTACCACTGGGCCCCCTTTTTCACATTTGAAAAATGTCACCCCCCCCCCTCTTTAAAAAAAGTTTATTGAGATAGCCTATATTAAATACACCACTAGCTTGATTTTGTTTTAATTTGTGGGACCTAGGAAAATGTTGTTTTGAAGCTCATTTCCTGCAATTATACATCCTGCAACTCATGGCATCTTTTAGGTAGGCTTTTTAGTAATAATAATAACTATGAGGAAAGTAAAGTCTAGACCCGATTTCTCTGAATGTTCTTCCCCTACCAAATATGTTTTATGATCATTTACATGAACCCTCAATTGAATTATACATAATTCTGTTTTACAGAAAGTGAATAGATAAGTTGATAGCAACGGAGTCACACATTGTATAAGATTACTTCCCAAGCAAAGTTCGTTTTCTTCGACTCTTCGACTTTTAGAAGGCTGCAGCTCAGCTTCTGAATGTCATAGAGACAATCCAAATATATTCCAATGTGCATCAGTCATGTCTTCCTATGGCATTTCACCTCTTGCTTCTAGTAAACATTGAAGACATTGGGGTTGTTTTAGATCTGTCCTAACAATCGCAAATTGTATTTGCAAAACGTTGGCGCCCCCTAGGTTAGGAACCCCTGCCTTAAGGTATCGGAGAGAGAGAGCGAGAGAAAGCGATCCAGAAAAAGGCATGTAATGGAGATGGAGAGTCAAAGCAAGATAGGCCATGGTACAACCAATCCCCTAAAGGAAGACCTGTCAGCTCTCCCTCTCCCTCACTTCCCCTCTCTCTCTCTCTCTCTCTCTCAGTCCGTTACCCCACATGCCTCAATCCCCCCCAATCCCCCATCCCCCATGACAGCACATTACTCTCCCCATCGCCTTTCCCCTATCTCCCTTTCTCCATCTTTCTCTCCACAACCCTACATCTAAACCCATCCCTCACTCCTCCTCTGAAGTGGGGGAAACGCACGGCGGGTTGTGTCCCAAATGGCACCCTCTTCTCTACATTAGTGCACTACTCTTTACCAAAAATACTACACAGGGAAAAAGGTGCCATTTGGGACATAGTCACCAAGCAGCGAGTCAATGGGAGAGTTTTCTGCTGTATTAGGGCCCTTTCCGCGAGGATAACGACTTGTTCAGACACAATTGCTTTTGTCGAAATTAATTTGTGCCTGTCGCTTTGGACCATGCCTAGTGCGGGCTGACGTGGACTGACTGGCCTGCTGGCCCTCCTTTGAGTGCTCTGATGGATCGACACACTCCCAGGGGCTGTATTACGGGCCATCTGGAAAAAGAGGGAGAGAAGGAGAGAGGGGTTGAAATGAAGCAATTTAAATACTGTGGATTCATACTTAAGCAGTGTAAAAAGGGTTGATAGAGGGAGAGAGAGAGGTGATAGAGAGAGATGGTTTTCTTTTCTCCCCTTTCTCTTTTTTCTGTCCCTCTCTTTCTATCCTATGCTATTTTTGTCTCTCCCTTTCTCTCGTTCTCCCCCCCCCTCTCACTCTCGCCACTTTGTTCCCCCCTCCGGTGATTGTATATAAGCTCATGCCTAGGATCACATCCTGCACATACATTTTGTACGCGAGAAGCGCTTGCTAAATTAGCTGATGAATAACAGATGTGAATGCTTTATTAATGCTAACAATGTGTTCCTTCCATGGTGTGAAATAGACATTCAATTTAATTAACTTTTTTTTTGTGTCTGGTGGTGAGGGGGGAAATGATAAATTCATGCTACAAAGGCCAAGAAGGAGAATTTGAGTGGCCGCTTGGATTGAATTAATATGTCTCTCTCCACCGTCGCTTTAATCACAGCTACAGAGACAACACACACACACGGCTCATTGGGTGTGTACACATGAATGGCGTGTAGAACATGCTCACCTGTGTGTGCGCAGACGAGCACAGATGCACATACAGAAGTAGGACTTAATTTGATCACTCTGTTTTTGCTGAGAAGTTTCCTGCATAGCAGGAAATGCAAAATATTAGTGTATTCATGGTTTAAAAAGGCCTATTAAGTTTGTCTTTCCCACTTTAAAATGTCAGACTTGATTTGCCCCAACGAAAAATGTATTAACCCCTACAGAAAATGTCCATTAATTATAATCCACCTAATAATTCACATTTCTTGTTGCTGCAGGATTATTTTCCTGCTGAAGCAAACTGGCTCAAATGAAGTTTGTACATCAGTACACATAGACAGACACACATATGCACAAACACTCATACATATAGTACACAGACACACACCACATACGCTCAGATAAACACACAGACATACACTGAGACACATACACACCGATGCACACGCGTATTTGTAGACACATGAACACTCACACTGACACACACACACACGTACGGGCCCGTGGTGTCACCTCTGCTTCTCACAGTGACGGACGGTAATTGGCTAGGGTTGAAGGGTGTGTCTGTGGGTGCTGACATAATCTTCTCTCTCTCTCTTTCTCTCTCACTGTGTGTCCGTGTCTCTCTGTCTGTGTGTCTCTCTGTCTGTGGGTGTGTGTCTCTCCTTGTGTGTGTGTGTCAGCCCCTGTCCTCCATGCCTGAGAGCGCCCAGACGCCGTGCGGCAGGAGACAAAGAGAGTACGGAGGCGACGGAGGAGACGCCAGTGGCAGCAGCGTCAACAACAGCAGCTCCGAGGAGGGCCCTGAAGAGGAGGATGACAGGGAGGATGAGAGGGAAGGAGGGAAGACAAGGGAGAAAAAGAGTGTCTCTTACGACCTGGGAGAGAACAAGTATAAGTCGTCGTCGGAGCGCTCAGGTGAGGAGGAGAGGAGGAGAGCACCCCAGACACGCACCGAAACACACAAATGCACAGACGTACACGCACAGAGACACAGACAGAGACACGCACAGAAACACACAAATGCACAGGTGTACACGCACAGAGACACAGACCGAGACACGCACAGAAACACACAAATGCACAGACGTACACGCACAGAGACACAGACCGAGACACGCACAGAAACACAGAAATGCACAGGCGTACACGCACAGAGACACAGACCGAGACACGCACAGAAACACAGAAATGCACAGGTGTACACGCACAGAGACACAGACCGAGACACGCACAGAAACACAGAAATGCACAGGTGTACACGCACAGAGACACAGACCGAGACACGCACAGAAACACAGAAATGCACAGGCGTAGAGACACAGACCGACACGACAGAAACACAGAAATGCACAGGCGTAGCACAGAGACACGCCCAGAAACACAGAAATGCACAGGCGTACACGCACAGAGACACAGACCGAGACACGCCCAG